>NC_077231.1:254809190-254944190 GCF_027887165.1 Monodelphis domestica | reverse complement strand
GACTTGGGTGCAAATCCCAACCTAGACACTTAATACCTGTGTGATCCTTTGTAAATCACAACCTCTCTCAGCATCATTTTGTAATTTGTAATATGTGAATAATAACAGAACCTATTCTACAGGGTTGGTATCAAAATGTTCTTAAAGATTAGGTAATACACATAAAGCACTCTGCCTTTAATACTACCTCTCAAAAGGAGGAGAACAAGGAGTCAGACACAGGGGTGACTAGATGACTCAGTGGATTAAAGAGCCAGTCCTAGAGAAAGAAGGCCCTGGGTTCATATCTGGCCTCAGATAAGCAAGTCACTTAACTCCCATTGCCTCTAGCCCTTACTTCTCTTCTGTTTTGGAACCCATGCATTATTGATTTTAAAGATAGAAAGGTAAAGATTAAAAAAAAATATTGAACCACAACAATGAACCATGTCTTTCCTAAGTCTAGACAAATAAAACAATAAATTAAGTCCTGATTTGTAGTGTTCACCCACTTCTAAGATGTAAATGCTCACATCAAAAATTCTTGAGCTGATTCATTCTGATTCTAGCACGCGCACACACACACACACACACACACACACACACACAATCTTCAGTTCTTTTGCTGCTGAAGGAGATGCTATAATAGTCATTGAGAAAGCAGGTATTGAATCAGAGCTTTTCCCCTGGGTCAAATGTTTCCTTTAGGGCAAAGTGGCTCACCTTTGGAGCTCAGTTTAAGTCTCTATAAAATAAGAACAATAACACAGTGCACCGAAGCCTGGTAACTCCAAGGTAAAATAATCCCAGAAGAGCCCTTTGAGATCCTTGGATCCAAAGTGCTACTCTGTAGCCAAAAATAGTACAGACCCGACATGAAAGTGAGAAAGATGCTTCCCGTTACTCCAGAGAACAAGATTACAGTAGTATCAGCCAGTGAGAGCTCATCTTTAAGTTCCAAAGAATGAAACAAAATCTCCTTAAATTTTTCCCTTTTTTTTTTAATTAAAAAGAAATCTTTTTGAGCCTAGCCAGAACTGTCAAATCAGCATACCAGTCTCCAGTATTCCGCAATGGAATTGTTTTCCATCTTTGTAATCTTAATCTTTTGACCACCAAACTTTCCCTTTAATAAAAATGTGTCATGAGCCTTGATAATATTTAACAGATCCCTGGTGACTCCTTAGATAAGGAAGGATAGGATGATGGAAAACCTTATGGTACCGAGCACTGCTTAAATCCTTGCACCAAAATATTTTCCTTATCAAACAAAATAATGATCCTTCTAGACCTCCCTGTGGTTAGGTTTTGGAAAGCACAGAAACACATTTCTTTCTGCTTTCCTTTCCCCGCTGAGTTCCAGAGCTTTGCTTCCCCAATTCCCACTCTTACTTTAACAGTCAACTGAGAAATCTAACCGTTTCTGTCATTTGTATGTCCTAAATGAATATAGGGCAACTAGGTGGCACCATGTGATAGAGTGCTGGGCTTGGAGTCAGGAAGACTTATCTTTCTAAATTCAAATATGGCCTCACACATTTACTAGTTGTGTGACTCTGGTTAAGTCACTTGACCCTGTTTGCCTCAATTTCTTCATCTGTAAGATGAGCTGGAGAAGGAAATGGCAAAGCACTCTACAATCTTTGCAAGAAAATTCCAAATAGGGTCATGAAGTCAGAAATGACAACAACAACAAATGAACAGAATAGAATGGAAAGAGTTGGATGGATGATCTCTTTTCATTAAAAATTTCTATGTGATAATGTCTGGCTATGATTGAGATGAAATGTGGAACATCTGTGCCCTAGCAGTTAGGCCAGCTTATACAAGCCACCCAAAATTTGGCAGGACAGTTTCCGAGGTCAGGAGGCAGCATGACTCCCTGGTCAAAGAGCCAGCTTTGGAACCAATCTGTTTCTAGTCTTGCCTCTGAAACAGATCTGTTGTGCATCCCTGGCTAACTCAGGTACGTAACCTGTCATTTTCCCAAACACCTCTTTAAAGCAAGGCGTTTTCCGCATTTGGGTGCCATGAATCCCTCCAGTAATTTCATGAAGCCTTGGAACCTTCTCAGAATCATGTTTTTTAATGGACAGAATAAAAGCCATAGGATTGCAAAGGAAATCAGTTCTATTGAATGACTGGTGTCAAAATATTTTTTAAAACAAGTTCATGGACCCAAGGTGAGAATCCACGCTTTAAGGTTAAACATTGCAGGGCAGTCATCATTCTTTATGGGTAAAGGGAGCTTCCTAACCAGGAGTTCCTTGCACAGGTCTCATTTAAAACAAAACAAAACTTCAGAAGCATGAAGATATGCTGTCAATGTAGCTGTTAAGAGGGATGGTTGTAGAAATCTGTCCCTATGTGTGTGTTCACAGATGTTTGAAAAACTTGAAAAAGCAAGAAAAAAGTGTAGAGCATCTAGAATAGGAGGAATGGGTCTGTGATGGGAAAGACAGAGTACTCCAGTTCATACAGAGCTGGTGAACCTTAGCATTGCCCTGGGACCTGACCAGATGAGGATAATACATGGAAGCCTGTGTCCCAGTGCCTCCAGCAGCACCTAGGATGCCCAGTATCAGGGATCTATGGGATTCCCCATATCCCAGCCTACATGGATGGCTAGTTTCTGAGCTCCCTGTTTCGCAAAGGGAAGAGAGTATATGTGGGATTTATGTGACTGGGGGGGGAGGGGATAAATAAGGAAACAGAGCTCAGATTAAGAGTGACTGTGAGAGGCTACATAAAACTATGGCTCTATGGTACCCAGACATTAATTAGAACCAAAGAATCATAGAATCTTAACATTATGTAGGACCTTAGTGGCCATTTGAATCAACCTCTCCCTAAACCTGAATCCCCTCTACCAAGTGGATGCGTGAAGGCTATTGGTTTGGGGGATAGCTAAGTATCCCAATGGATAGAGCATCAGTCCTGGAGTTGGGAAGACCTGGATTCAAATCTGGTCTCAGACATTTCTTAGCTGTGTGACCCTGGGCAATTCACTTAACCCTCTTTGCCTAGCCCTTGCTACTCTTCTATCTAGAAAGTAAAGGTTTAAAAAAAGACTATGTGTTTGGGAGAACTCATTACCATTCATGGCATCTTATTCTATCTTTAAATAGCCCAGAATTGTTAGGAAGTTTTTCCTTATGTTTAACCCAAATGTGTTTCTCTAAAGGTTCTACCCATTGGTCTTAGTTCTGCCCTCTGGAGCCAAGCAGAATAAGTTTCCTTCTATAAGACAAATTTTCACATTTTGGAAGATAGTGAACCATCGTGTCCTACCTAAGTAAACACTTTTCCAGGATACACATCTCCAGTCTCTTTCACTAATCTGTATATACTATGGGTTTGAGTCCCCTTGACCTCCCCACTCCCTTTTTTTCTGAATGCACTCTAGCATAATTATCACTGTTCTTCCCAAAATATAAGGTCTAGAACACCTCATTTCAAGACTTAGTTAATACACCAAATGTGGTCTGACCAGGACTGGGTACAGTAGTTTTGTTGGTTAGTCAAATTTTTCAGTCATCTCTGGCTCTGTGACTCCATTTAGGGTTTTCTTGACTAAGATACTGGAGTTGTTTGCCATTTCCTTCTCGGGATCATTTTATAAATGAGGAAACTGAGGCAAATAGGGGTAAATGACTTTCCTAGTGTCAGATGACTAGAAAGTATTAACTCAAAAAGAAGAGTCTTTCTGACACTAAGCTTGGCATGCCATCTACTGCACCACCGAGCTGCCCTTGGTACAGAGTACTCATCTCTTTGTTCTGGAATCTCTTAGGTTTCTGGTCTACCCTATCACAATCAGCTCAGATGGACCCTGTAGTCTACCATATTCTCTAGGCTTTTTCATATCTCCAAGTACTTTTAAAAATGGATCTTTAATGTTGAAAGAACACTTGACATGGGCTCGGTTGATCTTTAGAATAGTCCTGGGAGCAGAAGAAAAACATTTTCTTGACCACATGGGTTGACGGGGTATAATTGGGGATGTAGACTCTAAATGATCACCCTGGTGCAAATATTAATAATATGGAAATAGGTCTTGATCAATGACACATGTGAAGCCCAGGGGAATTGCTTATTGGCTATAGGAGGGGGGAAGGAGGAGAGGAGGGAAAGAATATGAATCATGTCACCTTGGGAAATATTCTTAATTAATTAATTAATTAACTGAATTTTTAAAAAATCAATAGTCCTGTGAGATAAGGTAAGTAATATGTACAAACATAAACATATTTCACACACAAATTATATTATTGCCTCCATTTTTCAAATGTGGAAATCAAAGCTGAGGTTAAGCAAATGGCCCAGAGTCCCAGAACAAGTAATTACCTAAGGAAGGATTTGATTCTACATCTGCCTGGCACCAAGTTTATCCCTCAAACCCTTGTATCACACTGCCTCCAACCATGTCTTCCCTACCTTGTATAGCAGTTGATTTGACTACATGTCATAGTTGGAAAGAACATGAGCTTTGGAGTCCAAGGAGGACTTAGATATTTACTTCTCTGGGACTCAGTTTTCTTCATCTATAAAATGGAGATAATGATATCATTTACTTCACAAGGTTGTTGTGAGCAGCAAATAAGATAATAGATACAAAGGGGAAGAGAGGGAAGGGAATAAGCATTCATTAAGTGCCTATTACGTGCCAGGCGCTCGACTAAACACTTTACAAATATCTAATTTTATCCTTTGAAAAATTTTTAGTATTCTCATAATATTATTTTTAATGCAGGTGTTTTTTAGGACTTTTCATTTATCCCTATTCAAATTCACCTAATTCAATTGGTTCCTTCCTTTCAGACTTTGATATTTTTACATCAATACTTTACTCTGCCATTCAATCCATTAACTTGTTTCTTTTTAGCCTCTTTAAATTTGACACTTTCAAAATTTGATTTGGCTTCATTGAAGTCATTGAAAAAACTATCAAACAATAGGGCCACAGTCAGCCCCAGAGTCCTCTATTAGAAAGCTCTCTCCAAGCTGCTTTTGATCCATCAGCCAACAATCTCTAATCCAGCATTCAGATGCTCCTGAATCCATCTGACTTGTTCTAGCTGCTGTCTGGTTTACGTCTCTCCATTATAGTCATAAGGATCTCAGGGACAGTGTCAAATTCCTGGAAGAAACCATCATATTGACAATATTCCCTGACCAGCCAGTCTAAAATATTTCAAAACAAGGAAAAGAAGCTAACTGCAGTTTGAGCAGCTTTCAGTGGTGTTCATTTTCCTTCCCAAATACCCAGACACTATCCTTTCAATCTTCCATTCTAAAATTTTGTCAGAAAATTGTCATCAAGCTCTCCGGCCAGTAGTTTGCACACTTTATTAAGGAAGGAGTCCTCTCTCTGTCAATTTACTACCTCTACCACCAACACCAATACGGATGTATTTAGGGGTTTATAGAGTAAAACCGATGTCATCATCTCTTGAAGGAGCACCTCTTAGAACTCGGTGTGCCAGAATTGTTTTGAACCTGATAAGGGGAGACCTTTAGCTTTATATCCATGGCAGGCTAAAAATTCCGTTGCGAAAAGCTGTTCAGATAAACAGCAAACCCACCTGACAGTATATCTATCAGAGAATCAAAGAGTCGATCCAGGGTGAGAAGGAATGTCTCAGACCATGTAAATCCAATCCCCTCCATTTCCAAATGATTGCTCCAATGACTTGAGGTTTAATGACTTGCCCAAGCTCACATGGGTAATTACAAATTTAAAGATGCCTATGATCTCAGATCCTCCAACTCTGGAGGCAGCCAGTTCTCTTACCATTATACTATAATGCTTTTTTCCCTGCCTGAAAATTAACAGAAAATGAGTTTATATTACTAAATGCAAGCCTACCAGCAGAGTTAGAAAATTCTGCTACTTGGGAATTATGATTAGAAAAGCACAATAATACATTAAGCCTTGATCTTACTCTTGAAGTAAAAAGCAGTAAGATTGAAGCTCAAGGCAAAGGAGAAGACTTTGAAATTGAGTAAACCATTCCCTGCATGGCTATGACATTATGGAGCAAATTGTTATAGTTACAAGTTTAAAAAAAAAAAAGCAAATTAGTACCAGCCTGTTGAACCCTGTGAACCTAGAGTACATTCTAGGAGGCAACTAGGTTGCTCAGTGGATTTAGAGCCAGCCTACAGACTGAAGTTCCTGGGTTCAAATCTAGCCTCAGACACTTCCTAACCTGAGCAAGTTACTTAATACCCCGTCTAGTCCTTACCACTCTGCAGCCTTAGAATCAATACTGAGTATTGATTCCAAGCAGAAGGTAAGGTTTTAAAAAGTATATTCTATCTAGGGACAGTGTTTATGTGCTGTGAGCATACATGTTTACACACACATATGCATGTGTCCATGGTGCTAAGTCCCTGTTTCTCTCTCTCTCTCTCTCTTTATCTGTGTGTGTGTGTGTGTGTGTGTGTGTGTGTGTGTGTGTGTGTCTCTTTCTCTCTCTCTCTTTCGTGGTGAGGCAGGGAATAGATTGAGAAAGGGGATAGAGATAGAGGAACAAAACCATAATAGATGCCTCTACTGAGATACGGTAGCACCTGCCTATGAGAGAGTTAAAAGTCATGGCCATCTCTTTGAATCTTGAGAAACTCCAAAACTCATGATGGTTCACAGAAAAATGCCAGTGACTTAGTGGAGGGGTAGCAACTAGCTCTCTAAATGGCAGCCATGCAATGAAATGCTACGGCGTGTTTTATAGCTGTTGATGAAAATATCAAAGAACTCACAACTTTTCCCCACTCCTCACCCCTTCCCTTTAAACAGAATTCTTTGTAGAGAAGGGCAAGCTTCTTCTTAGATCTCACAATTAGGTTCACTTTACTGGGATTTCATCAGGAGCTCACAGTACTGCTTTTCAGACGATAACTCTAAATGTCAGAAACCATACTGGAAGCTTCGAAATGACAGCCAGATGAGCTCTGACCTCAACACTCCTCTCTAATCTGTAAACACACACATGGCCCATGTGTATAAACCATAAACACCAAACACTTCCCACTTTAGTTGGCCACCAAGTGGCTATTTATTAATATTATTAATAATTGCACCAAAGAATATATTCACTTAGCCAAATTTATGGATTCCTCTAGATGATATAATTCCAGATTTCCCACTAGTTTCTCATTTTCAAATTAGTCATTTATTTCAGATCTGGGATCAACTGACATCATCTCTCATGCCCTCCCCATAGCCCATTGGCCCTTTTGTTTGGTCTGAAAAACTATAAAATGCCCTAGTATAAAAAAAGTATAAAAAGTATAAAATCACCCCAAAGGAACTCCATTGGAAGCCCCAAGAATAAAGATGGAACATAAACCTTTATTGGTAATACCCAGGGTCCTAGAGAGTTTGGGTGCATAAATATCATCAAGTTAGGAAGGAGAATAAACACACTGGATGACAGCCAGGACCCAGGATGATCTTGGCAGGCCAGGATACCAGATCAAATTTATAAGATAAAGTTTGGCTAGTATAAGTGAAAAATATTTTGCACTTAGATTTTGTTGGGTTTGTTTTTGTCATTTAATTCATGTAACTTAGGGGAAGTCTGAGTAAAGAACAATTTGTCAGAAAAAGATCAGAGGGTTTCAATGGGTTGAAAGTTCAATACAGTTTGACAAAGTAACATGGCAGCCAAAAAATCACACGAGAATTTACTCAGTACCAAGACAGGCAGAGTGGCCAAGAGTACAGAGATGAGAGTCCCATCATGCTCTGCTGTGACCCGAACACATATGAATTCTGAGGTACGTTCTGGGTGCATGTTTTAGGAAAGACATAGATAAGTTGGAAAGAGTACAATTAAGGATCTCAAGATCATGCTATGAGTGTTTTTAAAAAACTTTTTACCTTTGTCTTAGAATCAATACTGTGTATTGGTTCCAAAGCAAAAAGCCTTTGTGGCTAGACAATTGGGGTTAAGTGATTTGCCCATCCAGAGTCATACATCTAGGAAGTGTCTGTGGCCAGATTTAAACCTATATACTCTCTTCTCCATGCTTGGCTCTCAATCCACTGGGCTACCTACCTACCCATCCCACCCCACCATAATGAATACTTATTGGAAGGATGTTTTACCTGGAGAAAAGAAGCTCTAGAAGACTTGATAGTTGTGTTCAAGTCTCTGAAGGGCTTTTATATCAAAGACTTTAGACCCACTCTAGTTAGTCCGAATGCTTCTTAATTCCTGCCCACCCCAACCTCATTTTGAGTCTTCCAGTTACATTGCTAGAGAATTTGCAGCCATATAGCATAACTGGAAGAAAATTGGTTTTAAAAAGAGAAAAACAAATGGTATTATATGTCAGGGAGCAAGTTGGCTTCCTTAAAAACAGCACATAATTTCCCAAATATAATCCAGTCCACTCTCTTCTTCTTACCCAATTTTGGACCCAGGATATTGTCCATATGGGGCACTTATGTTAAACTCAAAGAGAAACTAAACATAAGAATCCTAGTAGACCTCATATTGACTTAGAAAACCACATGTTAACATTATCTGTTCTATCATTTTCTTATTTATTTTGTTAAATATTTCTCAATTACATTTTAATGGTTCAGGCTGCACTCCAGAGTTTGCATGTTTGATTCATCTGATCTACGGCATTTATCCAGGATACATGTGTGCCAAAGGACTGATTTCGTAGTCTGCCGATTATGAAAAAGCGATCTATCCCACAGGCTCAACTGGAATATTAAAAGCCCCAAAGGACAGCCTTCGATGTGTAGGGTAGATTCCTTACAGAGGATTTATGGGAGGGATGATATGATGGTGGTGATGACAATGATACTAGCTAGCATTTAGATACTGCTTTAAGGGTCACAAAGTATTTTAGTGAGTCAATAAGCATTTATTGCCTGCTAAAAGGCAGGCACTGTGTTAAGACTTGAGAATACAAAGAAAGACAACCCTTGCTCTCACAACAACGCTAGGAGGTAGATGCTTTATTTTCCCTATTTTACAGATGATGAAACTGAGACAAAGGTTAAGTGACTTGTCTAGGGTCGCACAGCTACATTGGGTTACATTTGAACTCAGGACCTCATGTCTCCAGGTCCAATGCTCTACTATCCACTGTACTACCTAGATGCCTCTTGCTAAATAAGAACTAGGTAGATGACAAGGCATGGATGGAGGACCTGCACCATTAGCGAGAGTGACCTTATCAATGAGAAGTATTGCTCATATACACCTGAAGTCAATGTGAAAGCCACTGTGCTAGATTTTGGGTGTAAAAACCCTACTCTCAGGTAGCTTATAATCTAACAGAGAAGGCCAGACCTATACACACATGGGGAATCAATCATGTAAGGTAAGATGTGATATGCAGAAAAGAGATGCCCTGAAAAACTACACTAAAGTAATCTGAGTAAAGAAAAATCACCTGTAACTGAGGAAATCAGGGCTTCATGGAGAAAGAGGAATAGGAGCTGGATCAGGAATAAAGGGAAGGATTTCAAAAGACACCAACTGGGAAAGGGCTGTTTCCAGGAATGAGCCAGGTCCAGCAAAAATGTATAAAATTAACAATGCAGGATGAGGATCAGCTATGTTACACAGTGGATCCAGTGCCAGGACTGGAGGTGGGAGATTCTGGGTTCAAATCTGACCTCAGAAATTTCCTAGCTGCATGACCCTGGGCAAGTCACTCAACCACAATTACCTAGTCCTTGGTGTTGTTCTCTCATAGAATTGATACTAAGTCAGAAGGTAGAAATTTTAAAAAGAACAAAGCAAAACAATGCAGGATGAGATTGGGGAATGGTACCTCAAATATAGTAAGCAATTAATGCTTATTAATTGACTGAGTATCTAATGGTCAAGTTTAGCTGAACAAGCAGTACATGAAGATGAGCAGTGTAAAACAATACAGGAAAGGTTCATTGGAACCAGATTTATTAAGCCTTTAATTCCAGGCTGAGAAATTTGCCTTTGATCCTATATAGTCCAGAGATTTCCAAAGTGGGAGCTGAGAAAGGAGCGGAAAAGGAGTAAGGGATCAGCCAATCAGAAGGTGGGAAGATAGGAAGTGTCTTACCTCCCTCTGAGAGTCAATCCTTGGGTTTTTCTCCAACACAACCTTCCTATTCCCTTCTGCCATTATCATCAATACTTTCCATTTCCAACCATCTTGTGCTGGCCTTCAATGACTGCAGGAACCTCCTCTACCTCTCTCCACCAAGAATGGGTTCCTTGGGAGTAATTATAACTTAACTAGGACCCTCATTAGCTGCATTAGCAGAAGTGCAATAAAAATTCCCCTATCCATACATTATCCACCCCCTGTCCCAAATCTCCTCTTGGCCATGGCAGGGATGCTCTATAACCTGAGACTGCACCCTGTATTCAAAAGCTCTTTACCCTTCTATTTTTGGTGAGACAGACTGAGTACCACAAAATGAACAGAAATGGAAGGATTGTCATATTCAACTCTCGTGACCTTACCTTTCCCTTCAAACCCTCCCCTTCCCTTACTTCCAGAGAGGATACCACCATCATTCTAATTGCTTGGGTTTCATACATTGAAATCATTCCAACACCTCCCTTTTTCATAACACATATATCCAGTCAATTGACAAATCTTGATGTTTCTAACTCTACCTCTTTTCTCTACCTTAGCAGCAACTACCCTGGTTACCCCTCATCATGTCTTGCTGGACTAGTCTAATAGTCTCTCTGCCTCAAGGCTCTCCCTATTTCACCCATCACTCAAATACCAAAGTGATTTTTCCTAAAGCACAGGCTTGACCATGTTGCCTCCTTCTTAATTAACTCCAGTGATTCACTTTTAATTCTAAGATCATATTTCACATTTATGCATGGTGGCAATGTGTATTGACCACTACTTATGAAGTCAGGAAGACTTGAGTTCAAATCAGGCCCTTAGACTTTTAGTAACTGATGACCTTGGGAAAGTTACTTAACCTATCCTGGTCTTGGTTTCTCCAAATATAAAATGGGGTAATAACAACAACTACCTTTCAGGGTTGTCATAAGAATCAAATTGAAATACTATTTATTTCTTAAAGCACTTGGAACATTGTCTGGCATATGTTCCTATATATAGGAACTATATAATATATATAATGGATATAAATGTAGAAGCTATAGAAATGTGCCCCCCCCCAATTTATATGAATTGATGTGAAGTAAAGTGAGCGGTACCAGGAAAACACCGTATACAGTAACAGAAATATTGTGAAAGGCTCAACTATCATTAGCAATACAAGGATCTAAGATAATCCCAAGGGATACATGATACAAAATGTTATCCACAACTATAGAAGGACCTGTCAGAGTCTGAATGCAGATCAAAGCATATCGTTTTTCACTTCATTTCCCTTCTGAGTTTTTTCTTGTATGTGCAATATATATCTTCTTTTGCAATGTGTAGAATATGGAAATATGCATTGCATGACAGCACTGGTGTAACCTATAACAGATTATTTACCTTCTTGAGAAAGGGAGAGAAGAGGGACAGAAGGGGAGACCTTGGATTGCCAAATGTCAGAAAATAATTGTTGAAAATTGCTTCTACATTTAATTTTTTAAAAGAACAGACTATTTTATTTCATTTTAATATTTTTTACCAATTGCACATAATACAAATTTTCACATAACTTTTCCAAAGTTATATGATCCAAATTGTTTCCCTCCCTCACTTCCCTGCCCCCTCCCCGTGCTAGCAATTAATTCAATCTGGATTAAACATGTTTTATCATGTAAACTATATTTCTATATTGTTTCTTTTTGTGAGTGAATGATTGTATAGAACCAAAACCCCAAATAAACAAGTGAAAAATCATATGTTTTGATCTACATTCTGACTAGCAGTTCTTTCTCTGCAGGTAGGACAGCATTCTTTGTCATAAATCCCTCAGAATTGTATCACTGAAAATAAATGGATCTATCATAGTTGATCAAGGGATAGACTATTTTAAAAATGCTTATTTCCTCCTCCCACCCCTCTCCTCCTTTTAAAAGGCCCGTTTCTGCATTTTACCTCTCCGAATCCAGAAAGTGAACTGTTTGGAGAAGACCCATGAAGATGCCTCCACAGACCACAAGCTGCACCAGAAGATCCAGAGTGAACTTTGGGATGTAGTGATTGGAACTGTGTGGGATTGAAATGCATTTGTTTTTGTATGTACACTCCTATGCCAAAGGGGACTGCCCCCAACTGACTTTTTGTCAATGCACCCAGCAATCATTGGTTTTGTTCTTTTCCCTTTTATCCCCAAATTGTTGTAATTTAAAAGTTGATTATGTTAAGTGATCAAATTGGAGAGACTAGCCCCCCCCCCCCCCAACTGATCATCAGAGGGGAATGTATAATTAAAAATCTGTTACCTTAAAAAAGAACTACATTTCCCGGGAGCTCACAGAGTTCCAGTCATTTCTTAGTTCCTATAGACAGGAGACATTAGGCAAGGATAGGGATGATCCCCATCTTTTTTTGGCATGATGACAATGAGCTTGGTGGCAGTAAGGAGGGCATTTGAACAGACTAATCAGCCATGGGCACGTGGTCTTTATTTTGCATCCTCTTTATTCCTTGATTTCTAATGATCACTAATAAATCCCTTAAAATATTTTTAAAATAGTAAAATTAAATTAAATTTAAAATTTTTTTAAATTTCTGTTTTTGTATAAGTTTTATCATGTACAAAATTATTGATATGGCAGTACCTGATTGAACTTCTAGGAGATGCGTGGATAGAGTATAGGGCCTGCAGTCAGGAAGACTCATCTTCCTGACTTCAAATCTGACCTCAGACATTTCCTAGCTGTGTGATCCTAAGCAAGTCATATAACTCTGTTGGCCTCAGTTGAACTGGAGAAGGAAATGGTAAACCACTCTAATATCTTTGCCAAGAAAACCCTAAAAGGGGTCATGAAGAGTCCAAAATGACCAGAAGAACTAAACAACAAAATATAACTGCTTATTTCCTTCCCTCCATTTTCTCCTTTTAGAATGGCTATTTTTGTGTAAGCTTTATGATGGTCATAATTATTGGTATAGTAGTAGTACTCAGATACAGTTTATAAATAAGTAAATATTAATAGTTTGAGTACAGGCTCAAAAACTATTTACTGATCAGAATTTGTGATCAGAACTTGTATGGACCAGGTTTGGGGGTTGCCTAACCATGTGGAATTTTTCAAGAAGTGTTCTGTTGACAACCTTAAAGAAGCAAACTAAGGAAACAAAAGGCTGTAAACATTTTTAATTGCTTTGCATGGTTTTCTTTTAAAGATTGGTATAAGAATTTTGACTTTTTATATTTGAGATGAAACATCAGAATAAAAATTAAATTAAAAAGAAAAGGAATTTGTGATCAAAAAAGTTTGGGAACCACAGCTGTAGACTAGGGAGAGGTTACTGAAGAAGAGATGACATGACTTGTGCATTAGGAAGATTACTTTGAGCCTAACACATCCTGGGCACTTAATAAATACTTTTGGAATGAATGAATATTTTCTGTAGGGAGAGTGAGGATAAATCATGGTTGAAACCAAAGCTTCTGGAGTCATGTGTATAGAGGTGATCATTAAAGCCACAAATAAACAACATCAAGCCAGAGAGGAAGGGTCAAGGACAGAGAATTGGAGAATTTCCCCACTTAGGAAGTTACAAGAAGAAAATGAAATAGTGAAGGGATCTAGGAAGCACAGAGAAGAAGGAGGAAAACCAGAAAAAGCAAATATTCCCCCTTTTAATTCACTGTTAACAATAATTCTCATTTGCATAACAATTTAAAGTTGGTATAGCACTTTTTTTCATAAGTTTATAAGGTAGGCATTTTAATCCCTATCTTACAAGATAATGAAACTGAGATTCAAAGGTCCTACAACTAGCAAGTGGCAAGGGTGACATTTGAACCCAGGTCTCTCCTGATTTCAACTCCAGGATAAATTTCACGAGTGGATCACAGAGTGGTGGATAAGTGAATTGGTAGTTGAGTATTGAGTTAGGAAGACTTGCATACATATCTCACCTCAAACTCTTATTAGTTGTGTCACCTTGGACAATTCATTTAATTTCTCTGAGCTTTACTTATTTCATCTATAAAATAGGAAGTGTCATGGTACCTGATTCAAGGATATCATGAGGATAAGATAAAATAATGTAGGTAAAATGCTTTGTAAACCTTAACATGTTATATCACAGTCTGCTCCAAGATTTTATTATCCTGGCTCCTTAGAAAGGTACCAAAGATGAACCAGTGATGGATTGAATTATTCCCCCTGTATATATGTCTATATGCATATATATACACATACATACATGTATATTTACATGTATTTGGAAATATAGCAACTTTGATAAATTCCATTATTTCCCAATATCCACAAAATGAATTACTAGCCAAATGAAATAAGGACCTTTAATTCTACTCTGTAATTTCTAGTTGTTAATAATAATAACAATAATAGTATGTATTCCCACTGCCTAGCCCTTACCACTCTTCTGCCTTGGAGCCAAT
Source organism: Monodelphis domestica (assembly GCF_027887165.1). Classification (NCBI taxonomy): domain Eukaryota; kingdom Metazoa; phylum Chordata; class Mammalia; order Didelphimorphia; family Didelphidae; genus Monodelphis; species Monodelphis domestica. The sequence goes on along the minus strand of NC_077231.1, from coordinate 254,929,684 downwards.
ACACAGTATTGACTCTGAGATGGAAGGTAAGGGATTCAAAAAATAATAATAATAATAGCATGTATTTATACTAGGCTATTTACAAATATTATTTCATTTGGTCCTCAGAACTATGGAGGGTGTAGGTAGTATTATTAGCCCCATTTTACAGTTGAAGAAACTGAGGTAGACAGAAATTAAGTAACTTGCCAAAGGTTATCTAGCAAGGAAGCATTCAAGGTCACATTCAAACTGATCTTCCTGATTCCAGGCTCAGCACACCATTCATTCACAATCCCATCTAAATATTTCCCAATGTGAACTTTAGAAATTTTGTCCTTTCTACTAATGAATATGGGTATTTATACAACAGTTAAAAAAATCCTTACCTTCTGTCTTAGAATTGAGAGGTAAGGGCTAAGCAATTGGGGTTAAGTGACTTGCCCAGGGTCTCACAGCTAGGACACATCTAAAGGCACATTTGAATCTAGGTCCTCTTGATTCCAGACCTGGCATTCTATCCACTGTGTGACCAAGCTGCCCCCTTTATACAACACTTCTAAAAGACCTCAATTAAAACTTGGTTATGACTTGGTACAGAATTATATAGTTCCAGAGATTTACATATAAATGCCTACCCATATAGACTCTTTAAAGCTCTTTTCCCAAATGGATGATTTCTCCCCACCCTGTCCTGAGATTAGCTGGGGTGATAATCCTTTGTAAGTATCCAGTGCAATTTCTAGTCTTTTACTGTGATTCCAAAAGGGGCATGGAAATAATCATCATTGAAAGAGGCTTTTAAGAGAGATCTTTGAATTTTCTTATTCCCCCCAATGGGGAAAATAAGACACAGCTGCAATCCTGTTCATTCTTATTAAACTATCTGCCTGCTATAACTGCTAAATTGTATCCTGCGGCCACTTCTGCCATTTTCAGCTTTTGTCCCCTTCTCAGTAAGCACAGATGGCTGTAATTGTTTTGTACCAATGACCACGATTTTCCTTTTAGTAGACTCTCCAGAGGTCTTCTCTGGAAGGACTCGTTTAAATGTTCTCTGTTTGGTGGGAAGCATCTGCCCCAAATCCGACAATGTGAAAGGCCATTTTTGATTTGTAAAATATGTCCTTTTTGGCTCTTAACTCTTCATCCAAGATGGCTGCCATCTGTTATTGGCGCAAGCATCCTTGTTTTCATTCCATCATGAGATTTCTGCAAAGTCAGTCATTGTTATTGTAGGACATAACATTTTATAAATGACTCCAGTGAATGGTTTTCATCAGAGAGAAAGTCACAATGTATATTTATTATACAAACAGGAGAGCTCTAAAGGCCACACTACTAAACAGTTATTAATTAAATGAACCGAGATGGAACACTGCAAGTGACCCCAGAATTAAGTTCTTATATGGCGTTTCTCTGATGACTAATAGTCACTGCAACTAAGAAGGGGGTATTACAACCAAACTCTGCCGCTGACAAAAATATTAACCGTAAATGATGACAAGATTTTCATCTGAGACCAGGAGAACATCTGGAAACCATTAAACCCACAGCATTTCTCCCTTTGAGTCCTGATTGCCAAAGTGAAAACCAGCCACCCAGAAACTGTGGCCCTAATGGTAACTCAATATTTCTTTTTCATTAAAAAATTATTCCAAGGGATTGGCATTATTCTTTTCTTGACAAAGACAGATTCTCATGGTCGTAGACAAGGGTTGGTGATAAATTCTGGTTCCAGAGGCTTTCCTTTTGCATTGTGGAATCAAAGGCTTTTGAAGGAACCAGTCGATAAAGGTTTGGGTCAATATCCATGCCACATCAGGACCAGATGTGAGCTGGTATAGCCTAGAGAAATCGTTTGAGCATTGGATGAATGAAGAGAAGAAAAATCAGATGTGCGATGCAAAGAAGGCGTTGTCAGAAGGCTATATTTCCTCCTAACCATGCAAGGGTTTGTTGTGAAAGCTGTGATCTGTAACAAGAAGTGCTTAAGGAGAACCTCATTTCATTTCAACTGTTTGTAGACTCCAAGTATTACAGATGTATACAATTCATGGGCTCGTTAATCCCGTCACCTCCCCAGTGTGCTTCTTTTTGATCTGAGGGTTTAATCTGGATAGTGAGACTGAAGTTGTGAAGCTCTTAATACATGCAGCTTTATAATTGGCACAGTATCGTAACTCCCCACCAGCCTCCCCGCCTAGTTTATAGTGAATCTCCTGGCAGGGAGGGCATTATGCTGTTTGCAGAAGGAAGAATTCAATTTTCCTGAGAAACACAAGAAGTCATCCATCTCTACTGGTACAGCATATGTGGGAGAATTGGAAGAGTGCCCAGAGGTCATCTAGTCTCACCCCTACTGAAATCATGAATCCCACTGACAAGTCCCCCACAAATGGACCTCCAGTTTGTTCAAGTGAGGGATGAAAGAACAATGAAGTCCAAGGTTACTGAAGATCCTAATACCCAATGTCAAACGATTTAAAATTTTAATTAAAAGCACAAAGTTTAATTCAATGACCAATTACTAAAGTTCTGTGAAACTAGACCTCATGTGAGAAGCTGGGGATGAAAAGAAGAAAGCAAAAATGATCCCTGCACTCAGATTGCTTCCATTCTATTCTTTTCTAAGATTTGAAGGGAGGGGAGGGCAAGGACCAACAATAGAAGGAATAATATACAAGGTATCACCTGAGCTGGGCTTTAAAGAAAATTGGGAAATTCTATGAAGCCAGGACAAGGAGAAAGACTGTTCTGGACATGGGAAATTACATGGAACCAGGAGAAAGACCATTGTATATGGTGAACCAAAATTAGGGTTTGTTTGGCAAGAACATAGAGTGCATGGGGAGAGTAAAATGAAATCTGCCTGGAAATGTAGTTTGAAGCCAGTGTGTAAAGGAATTTAAGTACCAAACTGAGGAGTTTTCTCATATTTTGTCGCAAAAGTAATAAAAGAGTCACTCATGCTTCTTGGATGTGAAATGATATGGCATAATCTGGGTTTTAGGAAGAGTAATTTGGGGGGCAGCTAAGTGGCTCAGTGAATTGAGAGCCAGGCTAGAGACAGGAGATTCTAGGTTCAAATCTGACCTCAGACACTTCCTAGCTATGTACCCTGGGAAACTCACTTAACTCTCTTACTAAGCCCTTGCCCCTATTCTTCCTTGGAACCAATACACAGTATTGCAAGGCAAGGGTTTAAAAGAATGTGTGGGGGGGGGGGTAGAATGGAAAAGAGAGAGATGAAATGTTGTTGAGAGGCAAATTAGAAGGCTCAACAATAGTTTTAAGTCAGGAGAGAAGTGGTAAGAACCCAAACTAGGATGGCGGCTTTCTGAATAAAAAGGAGACAATAAAAAAGTAGGAATTGATAAGACTTGCCAAAGGGTTAGATATTGGGGATGAGTTAGAAGAGGTACAATACTAACGAAGGAGAAAGAGGACTGGATTTGGGATCAGAAGACACAGAGGAAATTCATAGTTCATGCTCCTACTATCTGTATTGGTTACCCTCAAACTGTCTCTGCAAAGAGGCCAAACCAGGTTGAGGATATAGGTCTCAAGCCTGTGGGCATCAGTGAATTAGGGGGATGTCTACCCTAAACATGGGAAGACACAATGGCAGGTTCCAATGGCAGGTGCTTTGGAGCTCTTAGATCTTGGTTAGATATCAAAGTCTTCAAGGCCATCCACTATATTCGGGGCTAGCACCAGGCATCCTGACTTCTTTCTTGCCACAACTTCAATGACTCTAGAAGAGAGAAATCGAAGATGATGGCTGTGCAACTGTGCCTCACTTAAATCCAATTCATGCTCAAATCATCACACTATGAGGTCATTGGTCCTCTTCAAAGATGAAGGATGAACAACTATCTCTGTGATGTGAAGCAAGTCAAAAGAGTGGCAAAGTGAGAAGAATGCTAGACCTGAGGCCAGAAGACCCGAGTTCAAATTTGGTCTCTACTGGCATTATTGGTGTAAATTCCTTTATCTCTATGAGGCTAATTTCCTCATGTGTAAAAATGAAAGCATTGGACTAAATGGCCTCTAAGGTCCCTATTGCTATCCATCAATGATCCTAAGTCATTTATAGTCTCTAAATTTTATTTACCTCATATGGAAAATGGGAGTAATAATAGCTATCTCATAAAGTTAGTAGAAGTAAACACTTTGTGAGCTATAATATGCTATAGCAACTTGAGTTATTGTTAGTCAATTTGTCTCTTCCTGTAAACTCCTTGAGAGTGAGAAGTGGGGTTGTTTGTCTTCGTATGCCTATCCTAGCACAATGTCTGGCATATAATTGGCAATTCATAAATGCTAGGTGATTGAATTGAATTAACATACCTTTCCATCCATCCCACTCCAATTATATAATCACAGGAAGACTATACACCTAAATGGAAACAATCAGGCAAGCAGTAGTTAAGAGGAAGGTTTAAATATACAAACAAGATTGTTAACACACTCTTATAATTTCCACATCTTTTTAACTGGTCTCTTTGGGTTAAAAAAGAAGATAATCTGATTGGTTTAGAGAATAAGTCATATTAATTATTGTTGTTATTGTTCAGCCTGAGCCTTCCTGAATTTCTAGTTGACCACAGAAGAATCATTGCCCAACTCTTCCTGACCTCATGTATCATGAGCACACCAGACCCTTTATGTCCTCCACCATTTCCCAAAGTGTGCCCAAACCCTTGTTCCTTGCTTCCATTTTACTATCCATTTTATCCTCAATCATTCCCTTCTCCTTTTTTTTCCCTTCTCCTTTTGCCTTTAATCTCTCCCACAGTCTTTTTCAAAAAGTTCCGCTTTCTTATTATGTGGCCAAAATAAGTTTCAGCTTTAGTATTTGACCTTCCAAAGAATAGTCTAAATTGATTTCTTTGAATTTTGACTGATTTGATCCCCTTCCTGTCCAAAGAACTCTATAAAGCCTTCTTCAGCACCACTGCCCATGTATAAAAACAGCAAGTCAATCAAGGAGGAAACCAGTATACAGACAGAAAAGTTCCAGTTTGGAGGATACCAGATTGAGAGTTGGAGTCAAGGCCCTTAGAGGGAATTGTTCTTGGGGGAAGAGGGAGGAGACAGTTTCTCTCTCCTTCTTCCTGCTCTTCCATTCCCATTGACCCTATCATTGGAGAGACTAGACTAAAACTGAGAGTCCATTCATTTGAGCTCAGGCAGAATGGACCAATAGAAAACCATACATCCAGGAAGAAGTGATAGTCACTAGAAGAAAGACAGGTTCAAAGCTTCAAGGAGAATGCCCAGAAAGAATGCTGTCTATGGACTCAAAAAGGACTTCCAGGCCATCAAGTCAGAGATTATTTGTTACCCCTTTGCTACATGAATATCCCACACTTATGCTTTCCTACCATTGTACTCTAAGCTGGGACCCACTCTTCGCATAGACCTGTGTGTACTTGTGGGAGAAGAGTGTGCCTCAAGCTTTTATCAAAAATGTTTTGTGCAACTGTTCTTAATAGACCATTTGAGTAAATACCTTTTCTAAAAACTGAGACTACTTGCTCTTTATCATGAGAAAAATATGAATGGAGTTTCATGAGAAACAATACTAGAAATCAAGCCTTTCAGGGTTATTCATTGAATACTGGAAAATGTAGAAGCTACCACTGCACCCCACTCCACATTAATGGGAGTGGAAATCAGAAGAATCACTTTAGAAAAGGGTATTATATATGAATAGATTATATACAGATTCATTAGAAAGTCGAATAAAACTAGAATAGTGTTTTTGATGGTAATAATGGATTTCTTCTTTATAAAGCTAGGTTAGAATGATTTTCAGACCTATCTTCCTATGTTCAGCTAATGAAAAATACTGAACTACTGCCTCAAAGATGTAGCCATGCCATTTTATTCACCTCTTCATCAAATGACATAACTTAATCTAGTAGAACCATTTCTGGTACCAATGGATTGTGTGACCTAGGTCAAGAACTAACTTCCCTTCTAGCTCTGATATTCTGTGTTCTTAAGTCTTTTCCAGTTCTAATATTAGGTAACCCTATGAGTCTCCAGTTAATTCTGACTCACACTTCAAACTACTATACTATTAGGATCATGGAAACCATTGTCATTAAATAGCCAGGGATTGTCTTTTCTTTGAGAAGCACAATTTTCAAGGTGTGACTATAATCTATAAGATAGGGGGCAGTTAGGTGGCTCAGTGGATTGAAAGTCAGAACTAGAGATTTGAGGACCTGGGTTCAAATGTGGATTTAAATCATTCCTAGCTGTATGACCCTGGATGAGTCACTTAACCACCCACCCCCATTGCCTAGCTCTTACTACTCTTCTACTTTGGAACCAATACACAGTGTTGATTCTAAGGCAGAAGGTAAGGGTTTTAAAAAAGAATGCAAGAAGAAAACTATAAGTAAATTAGGTGAACATAGAATAGTATACCTGTCAGATCTGTGGGAAAGGAAAAAATTAAGACCAAGCAAGAGATAGAGAATATTTCAGAATGTAAAATGAATAACTTTGATTATATTAAATTAAAAAGGTTTTGTACAAATAATAAAAGGATGCATAAGATTGATTCTTTCCTGAAGTTTTAAGGACAAACTTTCAAAGACTGGTGGACTAACCTAACATCTTTCTTCCAAACAATAGCTGAGAGCATAATTCATCCCAAGTCACTATGCATCTACCACTAGAGAGCTAATAATAAGAGATGAACTCACCTCTGACATTTATATAACACTTAACATGTGTAATCTCATGCATACCTCATAAGAGTTTGGTGAAATAGGTGCTATAGTTATTATTAGGCCCAATTTATAGATAGGGAAACTGAGGCTTGGGGAAGCTTATTAATAGTCACAGAGCTAAAATATGATGGTGAAAGGATTTGAACTCAGGTCTTCTGGATTCCCAGTCTAGCATGCTGCTTATTATACTGCACTACCTCTCTCAAATGCTGATGGTTTCCTTTTGCTTGTTTGATGACAGGCATATAATAAATCCTTTGCATTGTTTTCATAGCAGTAATGAGCTCTGATGATTCATTCACACCCTAATGCAATCCCACTGGTGACAATGGCATGTATTTGAGACAACTGGTTGAGGTTAGGAGAAAGTTTGTGATGATGGCAAGGAATTGGGAATGGAAAAAGATCTAGCAAAAAAAAAAATCCCAAGCTCTGATCAGTCTGATTTTCTAAGAGTTATCATGCAAGAAATTTGATGATCACAAAATTCCTAGGATGGTGAATGGAAATAGGTTGACATATATTTTCCAGGACCAATGACAGAATTGATTAATTGTGGTTCCAGAATTTAAAAGGGAGAAGAAAGAATTGAACTACTCAGAGTATTCCCAGAAGCAAGGTGACTGTGGAGAAAAAATCTATGGAGTGAAATCCAAAAAAATAAGTGCAGGAGGCCAGCTAGGTGGTTCAGTGGATTGAGACTCAGGCCTAGAAATAGGAAATTTTGGGTTCAAATCTGGCCTCAGACACCTTCTAGTTGTATTTTTCTGGGCAAGACACTTAGTACCTCACTGCCTAGTACGTATAGCTCTTCTACCTTAGAACCAATACACAGTATTAATTCTAAAATGGAAGTTGAGGGTTTAAAAAATAAGTACAAGATTGTCCACTTATCCGTATTAAATACCATCTTATAGATTCAGTCCAAGTGTAGGCAGCCATTTTTTTATTTTTGGCTTCTGATACTGCCATCTAACATAGGAATCAGTCCTTTCAGCTTTGCATCATCCACAAAATTTAGAAACCTATTTTCTATAGCTTCATCCAAATCACTGATGAAAATATTAGCAAGGACCAAAGAAATTTCACCAGAAAGCCCTTTTCAAAGTGACCTCAATCCATCAACCAATGTGTCTCATCATTAGATTGAATCTACCTAGCAGTATTATTATACAGTCCATATATTTCCATCTTGCCCACAAGAAATTTTTGAGAAATGCTATCAAATTCAAGATATTCTCTGTTAGGATTCTCTGTTCATCTACTTTATGACCCTATCAAAATGGAAATAAGATTATTCTAGCAGTGGGTTAGAGCAGTGGCTACGGAACAAGTGGAGTTCAGGACAGAGTAATCAGCAATTGTACCACTACTGCTGTTGTGGTCTTTTACTAGGACTTTTCAGGATGAAAAAGCTGAATATTAAGGTTGCTCTAAACTCTTGATTACTTCTTAATTACTCCCCTCCCCACTTCCACTGCACTGGAGGACATTTTTCACATCACCTCCCCTCTGCCCAGCAGCCCAATAGGAACACTTCCTCCCTCTCCTGTCTGGGATAAGGTGGACAGTTCAAATGAGGTGTGACAGTTGCAGTTTGGGCACTCAGTCTCTAAAAGGTTCACCATCACTGCCTTAGTGAATTTTGCAAGGATTTTCAAAGCAAGCTTACTAACTTATAATTGAAAATATCTACCTTCCTTCACTTTTTGAAAAATCCAGTCATTTGCCCATTTTCTGTCTTGGGACATTTCTTTCACTCTTCAAAATCTTTCAAACATCACTACAATGATTCAATGATTACATTTGCAACTTCTTCCAATATTCAGAAATGGAGTTTTCTGGGGACCTAGTGACTTGATTTCATTGAGAGAAGCCAAGAGTCCTTTCTTACCACCTCCTTATTTATCAAGGTATAAGCAGGCTTGATGCCACATGAGACAACATGTATCAAATAAAATAGAAAATCACAATCCTTCAAATAAATTTCGAAATTATTTGACACACTGGTTCTCCAGTACCTTGTCAAATGTCAGGTACTGAACCTTTCCTCTTCTTATAGAATACAGAAAATCTCTTCTAAATGTACATGGGCTAACCATTCTCCTACTTTGCTTCTTATTTCATGTAATTAAAGCAGCTGTTGGACATCTGTAAAGCAACAAAAAAGTCCTGGACCACATGGCCTGCCTCTCCTTGATAGATGAAGCAGCCTCAGGAGAAGAGTTTTGTTCAGCCCTCTGAACTCCTTTGGAAAAGGAGAGGCGATGGATGTACGCCATGCTATTGTCACTGATCCAACATTTTTTTTTTCCTTTTTGTGGCAGATCTAGACTGAACATCAGGTTGTTTTCATTGTATTCCCACGTGTACAGCAATGAAAAATACTGACTTTATGAGAAGGATTCAAATTAGAAAATAAATATTTTTTATTTTTTTTTCTTAAGATGCTATTGTGACACTGAGCAGGACACTTTGCTCTGACATTAGCAATTATTTTATTTTAACTTGAAATGCTATCTGTTCAATCTCATTGACCAGGCTCTTAGTGGAGCACTGTGCTTCCTTCTCACTTTCTCTGTTTACCATTTACAGTATTCTTGTTCTTACAGGCACATTTCACCTGATATATTAGAGGTTTTTCCCTGCGAGCCCTCTCAAGGATAGTATTCTGGTGTGCCTTTCTACTAGCGTACCAAGAACTCTCTCTCTTCACTTATAAGAACTCAAACTCATGATATGCCCAAATCCTTCTGAACCCCCCAAGCCTCATGTCATCGAAATTACTGGCTCAGGTCAAAGGAGATCTGGATAATCTAAAAGTCAATTCAAGTATGTCCTAACCTTCCATGAAGAGGCTGGACATTTGTTCCAACAAATATTGGATCCATTTACAGCCATAAGCAACTGAGCTCCAGTAAAACATAACACCATTTCAAAATTGCATTTGAAATTCCTCAACCCACATAGTACAATGCAGGCTTCACTATTTGTGGTCATGTGCACACATTGCTAAGAGGCCTGTCAAGTTTAGACCTATCTCCAAGAAGAGCAAAATTAGACTATAAAATGAAAATAGATTATTTAATTATAGCAGGAAGAACACAGAGAGGCAAGCCTGGTACTAGGCATTTCTGGGTTCAATCCTGCCTCTGATTCTGACTGCCTATGAGACTTTGGGCTCCCAATTCTACTAACTATAAAATGTGATATAATATGCTCTAGGCTCACTATCACAGAGCCAGACAGACTCTATCTCCCTGGCAGGGTTCTTGGTGTACCCAAGGGGTTTTGGTAGTCTCTTCTCTGTTACTATCAGCTCAAGCTCCCACTGGTTAGATGCCAGTGACTACAGCCTTAGTTCCCTTGGTTAACTTAGTTCCATCAGTTACTTTTTAGAAAGGGATATTTAATTCAAAGATAAAGCCATAAAGAAAGTACAGCCATTTCCCCTCTGTACCTTGGGGACATACTCTTTCCCCTTTAAAACTTAGATTCTGGCAAGTGTGAGCTCATTCTTTGCTTTGTGCTTCCAATTTTATTTCCAATTTGTCATGAATGTAAGATGAGTCCTTTTCTGCACTATTGCTGGGCTGGATCCCAAAGGTCTCTCCTTGCTTTGTCATGGCATCAGTCCTAAACTGGCTGCAAAGTAAGCATCAACAACATCTCCTAGATGCATAGACTTTGGGATTCAAATGGCTCCCTCTCCTGATCTTTTAAACCTTACAAAGTCACAGTTTTTATTCCCTTCATCTAAAATAAAAGAACAACAACCAAAAAAATAACACTCAGACTGGCAAAGAAGCAAGGTCTGTATTCCCAGGCTCCACACCACCCTCAGTGAGATGAAACCCTGAGGTCTCTCCTCTTTCAGCATTGTCTTTCAGCAGAAGAGTCAGAAAGCTTGACCAAGAACAAGGAGCAAAAGAGATTTGAGTCAATAATGCTCTCTGAAGGTACCTCAACTTCCTGCTACCTAGCCAATAAAGAGCCTTTTCCGCTTTTGTCAAGTCTCTCCAAGGCATTTATGTTACACATGGTCACAACTCTCCCAAAAGCTGGGTCTCTACACTCTTCCTTGTGCTGAATAGTATCAGAGGTATGTACATGTGCCAAATTCCAGGCACATATAAGAAATTTATATATATATATATATATATATATATATATGACTATATATAAGTAATTTATATACATATGTATAAAGAATATATATATGTGTGATTTATTTATGTATATATGGAATGTATATATAAGGAATTTTAAATATATGTATATATAATAAATTAATATGTGTATATATAAGGAATATATAAGGAATTTATATATGTGGGATTTATATAAGTAGATATATATGGAATATATATGGAATTTACATATGTATATATAAGGAATTGTGAAGATTGGATTTAGCTATCTCCTGATTGTAACAATGAAGATACTTAGCTCTTCCTTTACAGTGAAGCTATAACCAATATATATATAAACCATATAAAGGAAGAGCTAAGTACCTTCATTTTTACAATCAGGAGATTATAACCAAGACTAAAAGGAAAATGACACAGTGGGGAAATATTTTATAACAAATTACTCCAATAAAGTTCTAATTTCTCAAATTTATGGAGAACTAAGTCAAATTTATAAGGATACAAGTCATTCCCCATTTGACAAATAGTCAAAGGATGTGAATAAGCAATTTTCAGATGAAGAAATCAAAGCTACCAATAATCATAAGAAAAATGTTCTAAATCATTCTTGATTAGAGAAACACAGATTAAAACAATAGTGAGGTACCATATGATCTATATGACAGTAAAGGAACTGATAAATGTTGGAGGGGATATAGCAAAATTGGGTCACTAATACATTGTTGGCAGAGTTGTGAACTGATCCAGCCATTCTGGAGGGCCATTTGGAACTATGCCTAAAGAACCATAGTATTGAGCATATCTTTTGATCCTGTAATACCACTGCTGGGTCTGTATCCCAAATAGATGATTTAAAAAGGAGAGAGGACCTACTTGTACAAAAATATTGACAGTAGCTCTTTTGGTGGTGGCAAAAAATTAGAAATTGAGAAGATGTCTATAAATTGGGGAATGGCTGAACAAAATGTGATATATGTTAGTGATGGAATACTATCATACTATAAGAAATGATAAGCAGGATGATTTCAGAAAAAGGATGGAAAGATCTACACGGACTGATACAGAGTAAAAATAAGCAGAACCAGGAGAACCTTGTACACAGTAACAGCAATATTGTATAATGATCAGTTGTAAAAATCAACTATAAAAACTTGGCTACTCTCAGCAAAGTAATGATTTGGGACAATTCTGAAGGACTTATGTTGGAGGATGCTATCTACCTCCAGAGAAAGAACTATTGGAGTCAGATGGATACAGATCAAAGCATACTATCTTTCACATCAGTATATTTATAGTTTTATTTTATTTTGAAGATTTTGGTTTCATATGAATGTGCTCTTACAATATGGAAGTGTTTTGCATGATAATACATACATGACTCAAATCAAATTGCTTTCTTAGTGGAGAGAGAGAGAAGGGAGAGAGGGAGACTATTTGGATCTTAAAATTTTGGAATATGTATGTTAAAAATTATCATTACATGTAACTGGGAAAATAAAATATCTTTGAATTTTAAAAAAAGGTAAGGATTTTAAAAAGGGTATTTGACAAAGTCTCTCATGTGATTCTTATGGGCAAGACGGAGATATTTGAGTTTAATAATCATTCAATTAGGTGCATTTAAAACTACACAGATTGCTCAAACCCAGGAGTAGTCATCAATGGCTTGAGATCAACTTAAAAGAAACTTTCTAGGGAAGAAATATGGGGCTCTGTACTTGAATTTGTATTGTTTACCATTTGTATCAATGTCTTAGATAAAACTGTAAAAGTCATACTTATCAGAATTGCAGATGACCCAAAACTTGGAGGGAAAGCTAACCTATTGAAATATAGTCAAGATCCAAAATTATATCAGCAGGCTATAACTCTGGACTGAATTTACTAAGAAAAAAATTTAATAGGAATAAGTCTTATGTGATAGAAGCAAGCCAGAAAGAGAGAACTTCAGGCTTGCAAACCAAGTTGGGGACCTGATCTGCAAAATCAAGGAGAAGGTTCCAAATGGAATGTTCCCAGGAGGAGGAGGAGGCAGTTGAGCTGGCCAGGAGAAACTGAGAAACTTCTGCTCTCTCTGGGGTTGACTGACCAAGAAAGGAGGCAAGCCTGGCTGAAGAGGGAAGAAGCTGAGAACTAATCTTGTTAGCTTTTGTCCCAGGCTGAAGGACCCTTGAGGGGGGCTTCTGAAATTAGGCTGAGAAACCTTGGTGGCTTTGTGAAGAAGAAAAGAAGAATAGCAGTTGTCCTCCATCTCTCTGACTGTCCCCCTTTCACAGTTGTGACTGGACTGATTTCCCAAACCATCAAATTCTCCTTATAGTTTAGGGAAACCCTCATCCCTCTTTCCTCAGTTCTCTATCCTGTTGTTTCCCAATAAACCCCTTACCTGAGAAAGAAAACAAGAGTATCTTCATAGTCCACTGGGGGGGGGGGGGGAGGGGTGAAGCCACAAGCTCCAAGAAGAAACTGGGAGGGAGAAGCTGGAAGAAGGGAGGGGAGTGAGGGAGTGTGTGGGATTTGGGAGTGAAGGGAGGAGGAGGTTAGGAAATAGATTGATCTACTAGTCATCAATAGTGATCAGTAGGCAGACCCCAGAGCATTCCCCTTTGCCAGTATTCCTGTGGCAGCATCTCTCAGTGTCTCTCAAAGTACATCTATCCCCATTGTAACTAGGAAGTCCTCAGGAGCGTCCCCATATTAGCAGCAGCTATCTAGCCTGCCAGAGTACATCAGTTACAACAAGAAATAGTCGCACAGATTAACTATTTTATTACACTTATCTTTAGGTTGAATGAAATAACTTTTATGAATGAATACATGAGGAAGTCGTGGCTAGGCAATATTTCCTATGTGAAAGATCTCAGGACTTTAATGAACTGCACAAACTCAGTATGGGTCAACAGTACAACATGACTTCCAAAAAACATTTAGAACTATCCTCAGCTCTGTTAAGAAGGCAAAATGAGGAAGGCAAGAGCTTCCTTGTTCTCTGTCCTAGCCAGAACACATCTGAATTACTGGGCTCATCTCTGGGCACCTCTCTTATGAACACATGAAAAAGGGATAGTGAAAGAACCGTTGACTGTGCTTGGAAAGATGGGTTAAATGAAAATGGAGATATTTAGCCTGAAAAAAAGAAAACTCAGGGAGGGCATCATTGCAGTCTTCATGATCCTGAAAAGCCTTCACTAGGAAGGTGTTGATCTGTTCTGCTTTGTTCCAGAGAAAAGCCTAGGAGAAATGGAGGAACTTGCTAAGAAATAGATTAAAATCAGTTTCCTTACTCACAAATGGAGTAGACTAGATTATAATCATTTCTTTCTCTTTTTTTACCCTTACTTTATGTCTTATAATTGATACTAAATATTGGTTCCAAGGCAGAAGAACAGTAAGAGCCAAGGATTTGGGGTTGTGACTTGCCCAGGAGATTACAATTATTTTTAAGGTGGCTTCTAGCACTTAAATTCTGTGAATGAGTAGTTTTAACTCCCTGGAAATTATTGATACAAAAATTATATATATGTATACACATACATATATCTCAAACCAGGAATCTCATATGAAACTTTATAGGTTCTATTTATTGTTTCTATGCTATTTGGATTAGTCAAGGGCAAGTTGTTTATTCCATGGATTGTCACGTTCTTTGTCCATTTCCCTCTACTTGGCCCTTTTTCCTTCATTAGCCACTCTGTCTAAAGACAAGCAAAATAAGAAAATATACAAAGCTGTTTGTTTCTCAGCTATGCATAGAAGAAGCAGAGTTCTCTTGTCTCTTAACCAGTGTAAGCACACTGTGTCCTACTCTGCTATTTCTTATTTAAAAATAGGAGATGAACCAGGTTTCAAGCTCTATCACCAATTTACCTGTGTGACCTCTGGTAATGCACTTCATCTCTCTGGGACTCACTTTCCTCATCGATAAAATGAACAAGTTAGACATTGTCTTAGTCAATATAGGAGAGGAAAACAGAATCATAGGATCAGGGTAAGGACCTTATATGGTTCCTGCCTTTTAGGAACTCATATCTTACTTAATTTGAGAGATAAGAAATAGTTACAATGATAAGAAAGGACAGGGCAGACATCCAATGAATGGGACAGAAAGTAAGTCTCGTAGGTCCCATACGACACTGGGAAAACTCACTGTATGCAGCTAAACCATTTCATATGTCAGCCTTACCATTCCCATCATCTGTACAATCAGTCACTCCAACAACTGGACGGTCAATTCTCTTAATGGGCTCTCTGGGGGTGTGGAGTCATACAGTTGGAAGGAGCTATCAGAGCCTTCTACATTAGAATTCTATTGTTTTTGGCTGTGGGCCCTTGCAAAGTTTCTGGAGCAAAGGACAGGTACAATGTGATCTTTGAGAAAGGCTGTGTGGCTTCAGAAAGAAAAGAATTAAAGTAAATTTCTAAGCATAGAAAAAAAATAACATTTTAGCTTTGGTTTATGAGGGGAGCCATAAGACCTATGTTAGATCATTGTGTCAAATTCTGTAGAGTCAACATTTCTAACTCTGATTTACTGAGGTGCCCAATGAAGAAAGACTCAAAGTACTAAAATATCAATGTCAATAAATAACATGGAATTGTTCTTGAGTAAATACTAGTCAAAACGCCCTCCCTCCAAACTTCTAAAGTGGTTCTAAATATGTGGGACAAGAGAAGAAGCATTGGAGAAAGTAGTCATTATTCAGAGAACCTAAAAAACAAGGTTTCTGGGTCAAAAGTCGCCATTACTTTTAATCATGACCATAAGGATGGTTTGGAAAAGGATTGATGTGAACCTTTAAGTTTAGGAAAGTTCAAGGGCCTTCTGCAGTGAGAAAGAAAACTTTAGAGTCAGGTAGATCTGAGTTTAAATCCTTCCTGAGGTACTTACTAGCTATGTGACTCTGAGTGAGTTGCTTGATTCCTGTCAGCCTTAGTTTCCTTATCTGTAAAATGAGGACAAGGAGAGTACTTCTATTCCATGGGGATGTTGGGAGGCTCCAATGAGATCATATATGCTCAATGCTTTACAAACTTGCAACAGTGATTTATAGATGTTAGATATTCTTTTTATTATCTCTTATTTCTGTATTAGAGTATTAGACTATACTGTGATCAAGCTATGACAAACAAGATAGCTGCCTCCTCCCTGGCAGGAAATATCTGGGGCTGGAGAGGTCAGTACTGTCCTCGGCATAGTGAGGTCTGTTTCGTGGTACAAATGACCTTTGTATGGCTGCCAGTGGAGTCAGAGGGCCGGGGTCCCATCCTGAATCTATGACAAATGTTGTTACCTTTGGTAAATAGTTTACCCTGTCTAGGCTTTAGTTTCCTTGTCTACAAAATGATGGGGTTGGACCAGGTTATTGTGTGGTCCCTTCTAACTCTGGACCCTGACTTTGTCCTATAGCAGCAAGCTCCTGAGGACATTTTTATTCATAAATATACTTCAATTGAGGCCAATTTCTCTTTTATTTATTTACTTTTTTTTAACAATCATTAAAGAAAGCTCAGATGACAAACTGGAAAAATGGTCCACAAGGCTTCCAACTGGCTAAACCAAGATGAGCTGAGCTTGTCTCCTTTGGCCCATGATAGTACCTAAGATATGGACGATTCTGACTGCAAGAACTAACCTGGGCCTGGGTCCAGAGGAAGCTAAGCTATCACATGGTTTTTACATACTGCATATTAATTACTCCTTTTCTGCAAACATATTCAGTTACCACCAGTTGTTCTCTTTTGGAGAAATGTTTTTACTGGAAAGAATAACAACAATATGTCAGATGAGAGCTGGCGTCCAGAGTTGAATTCCCTTCTGCTTTAGAAGAAAGAAAGCCTCTGCACATGCACTAAGTCCAGGTTTAGTGATGGTGAAAAATAATTAATAGACGATATTGTGCTCTCTCTTTCTCTCTCTGTCGGTCTCTCTTTCTTGCTTTCTCTCTCTCACTCTCTCCCTTTTTCTTCTCTTTATCTCTCCTTACCTCTCTCTTTCTCTCTGTCTCTCTTTCTTGCTTTCT
This sequence comes from Monodelphis domestica, assembly GCF_027887165.1. Taxonomy (NCBI): domain Eukaryota; kingdom Metazoa; phylum Chordata; class Mammalia; order Didelphimorphia; family Didelphidae; genus Monodelphis; species Monodelphis domestica. The sequence goes on along the minus strand of NC_077231.1, from coordinate 254,912,782 downwards.
CTCACTCTCCCTTTTTCTTCTCTTTATTTATCTTTGCCTCACTCACCACTCTCTCTGTTCATCTCTTTCTTGCTTTCTCTCTCATTCTCCCTTTTTGTTCTCTTTATCTCTCTTTGCCTCTCACTCTCTCTCTTTCTGTCTCTCTTGCTTTCTCTCACTCTCCCTTTTTCTTCTCTTTATTTATCTTTGCCTCACTCACTCATTCTCTCTCTGTTCATCTCTTTCTAGCTTTCTCTCTCACTCTCCCTTTTTGTTCTCTTTATCTCTCTTTGCCTCTCACTCTCTCTCTTTCTGTCTCTCTCTTGCTTTCTCTCACTCTCCCTTTTTCTTCTCTTTATTTCTCTTTGCCTCACTCACTCATTCTCTCTCTGTTCATCTCTTTCTTGCTTTCTCTCTCACTCTCCCTTTTTGTTCTCTTTATCTCTCTTTGCCTCTCACTCTCTCTCTTTCTGTCTCTCTCTCTCTTGCTTTCTCTCACTCTCCCTTTTTCTTCTCTTTATTTCTCTTTGCCTCACTCACTCATTCTCTCTCTCTCTTTCTTTTTCTCTCTCTCTCACTCTCTCCCTTTTACTTCTCTTTCTCTCTCTCCTTTTTTCTTCTCTCTTACTCCCCTCCTTTCCTCTTCTATTTCTCTCCTTCTCTCTGTCTTTCTCACAGTCTCACTCTTGCTCATTATCTGTCTCTCACTGTCTCTATGACTCTCTTACTATCTCTATCTGCCTCTTTCGAGCTTTCTCTGTTTCTATGTCTCTGGGATTTTCTGTTTCTGTGTGTCTTTGTCTTTTTTTCTTTCTCTTTCTGGAAGTGACCGAGATGAAAAAAGAACACAGATCTACTGACAAAGGGGGAAGGGATGGGAGGTAGATCATAGAAGCCAAGACACCATGGGGGTGTCCAACAGCTAAATAAATGGGAAACTGAATCGTCTCTCATTGTGTCAAAAAGGCCGAGTCCTACACCAGCTGTAAAGGAAACAGGGAGTTTACATTATCTGGGATGTCAGTAAGAACCTAATGGCCACATTTCCTGTCTGGTTCTCCCTGAAGATCAGCAAACTTCAACAAGGCTGATTTTTTAGGACTTTTATTTTTGTTTACTTTCCCAATTGGCTGCTGTAGCCCTGGAAAGGAAACCCAATCCATGGAGGAGGGAAAGGGAAATAAATGGTAGTGAGAATAGAATGCCCCAGAAAAAAAGTCAGGAGAGGGTAAAGGGAGAGCAGAAGGGAGAGGATACAGATAGGGCCTGGAACCATTCTGGTACAGCTGAGATAGGGTCCTTCCAATTTGGGCAATAGCAAGAAAAACCTGTTTTGCAGGGTCATGTCCCACCCTATCAGATGAACAAGCATTTTGGCCAGGTCTTACTAATAGCTTAGTGTCCATTTCCATTTTATGTCAGTAAACAGAGCTCCTTAAATACTATATTGTAGGGGCAGCTAGGTGGCTCAATGGCTTGAGAGCCAGGCCTAGAGATAGAAAGTCCTGGGTTCAATATGGCCTTAACTGTGTGACCCTACACAAGTCATTTAACCCCCCAAAAGTGGTAACACTGTTATGCTTTGGAACTGATACTTAGCATAAATTCTAAAATAGATGGTAAGAGATTTTTTAATACTATATTGTAGTAACCAGTTTAATTTTTTAAAAATCCAAGAGGACCTTGAGAGAAGACTTAGTCCCTCCCCTTGCCTTCAGGTAAGATACTGTCTAGAATCATCCTAGATTAAGATAAAGGGATGTAGGACCTGTGGTCAAAATTACCAAGTTGCCACCTACATAGCAGCAGTTCTCCTCTCTCTCCCCTGGTTGAAAGTCAGAACCATGGGGCTCTCCCTTATTGGAGTCCTCTCTTTAAAGTTCAGGGAGCTAGGGAGACCTCTGATATTGCTTTAACAAATCCAGCCATCACTCACACTCAGTTGCTAGAAATCCAAGGAGAGAGAGTGCTTGAGTATCAACTTGAATTAGAGGGACAGTGGAGTGCTATGGAAAGGGTGCTAGATTTGGACTGGGTGAGATGTATCTAATTGGCCATATGGCTCTGAACAAGTAATTAGCATCTCTATGCCTCAGTTTCCTCATTTGAAAATAAAGCGAGCATACTCAATGACCTCGAAGGATCCCTCTAGCTCTAAATCTATCATCTCATAATCTTTGCCTCAAAGAGGATAAATCAGACAAAGGAGCTATCTCAGGAATCACCAATGACCCTGCGTAGAATTGTTTTTTTCCCCAAATAGGATATGAAGAAATTTCTTCTCTCCAAAATATCTCCCCAACCAGTTTATGGATGCTTGAACATCCCTAGTGTGAATGAAACTTTCATTCCACAATTAGAAATTGGGCTTTAAAGAAAATGGGAGAGGTGTCTTAAGTTCTCACAAACACTTCCCCTAAATTTCTCCTTCCATTCCTTTTCTGTGATGAGTATCAGTTCTCAAAAGTTATGCCAGTGGAGGTCAAGTTCAGTGGGTTCTACCAAACTGGAAGCTTGTCAGCCTGGTCTTTGAGAGGCTCAGGGTTTGGTGACCCTGGTCGTAGCACAGCAGAGCCAATGTTCAGACTCAGGGCATCACAGGAGCTGTGTGAGATCTTCTGATGCTGTTCTTCTTCTTCTCAGGTTCTGCCACAACTCTTGGTGTCTTTGGGGGGGAGATGGTGATTAGGATCAATGGGGATTTTGTATAGCTCAGGAGAGAAATCTCTGATCAGCCTGTCACACTTGGCCTTCTCAAGCAAGAGAGAGATCAACTGTCTCCCCCTAGAATCTCCTCTTCCCTCAAGATTCCAAACCTCCTTCACCATCCCCTGCTGTGGATGTAAACCTTGGCATGTCCTCCAGGCTCTTTCCCTCAAAGTCTCTGGATCATTCCTCTGTCATCCAAGGACCAGCCTCCAGAGGATCTTGGCTTCTTATATCTCCCACAGCCTCCCTACTTGTCAATAGTTCTGTTTTCATCTTGGTCACTTCCAGAGAGAGGCTGAGACAGATGGATTATGTATCTGTCAACCAAAGACCAGCCCTTGGGGGGGGGGGGTGACTTCTAATGCTATATTTGCTATACCCTTGTCAGTCATTCTATTTTTATCTCAGTCACTTCCAGAGAGACAGAGACAAACAGACAGAAGAATTGTATATCTGTTATCCAAGAACCAGCCCAGCTAGGTTCAGAGGATCAGAGAATCACATGATCGTGGATTTGGAACTAGAAGGGACCTTAGAGGTCATTGAGTCCTAATACTTCATTTTACAAATGAGGGAAATGAAGCGGTTGGTCTTAGGTCACATAGCTAGTTAGTGGCAGAATTTCTCAGTGGCAGCATTCCTCAGACCTCCAAACCTTCTTTCCACCCAGCCCTCCCAACCATCATTTAGGGAAGCAGCTTCTAGAGAAAGGGCCAATCATCCCCACCAACTGCCACTCACAAGGCAGACAAAACAGCCTAGAAGAAGCAACTAGATGCTCCAAGGGAGAGACAGGAGGCAGAATGAGCTAGGCAAGTCAAACCATTCCCACCAACTAGATCTCCTCTTAGATCCCAGTGGACACAGCTCAGCACCCCGAACCCAAGAGCCTTGGAAATCATAATGCTCCCAACCCAGTGCCTTTAGCTGTCATCCTGGGAAGCAACCCAGGATTATAGAGATGCTACGACAACTGCACACCACAACCACAGCAACTGAAAGCCCAGGAAAAAAATTCTGGTCCCCAAAGTCTTTGGCACTATCAAATGGTTCAATATAAAAAACTGATGTGGTTTTATCAGTGGAAATGACATTAAAAAAGACATGTTACCATCTGCTTTGCCAGTGTACCCAAAGGATCAAGAGACCTTTTCATCTGACTTGCAGCTGAAACCTTCCATATGTGTTATTTCCCACCTTATTAGAATAGAAAGTCCTAGAGAACTGTCTTACTTTTCTACTTGTATCTCTAGCACTTTCCAAGTGTTTTCCCCATAGAACACAATGTTTTTTCATTCATTTATTTGTTCATAAAGCTTGACAGTAAGTTAATTTTTTCTTCCAGCAATTCATAAAAGTCATGTAGAGAGGTCTGATTTCCAGTGAGTAGACCATCAACATGTTGCATATTTTTTTAATAAATTCCTTTTAATTTAAAAAAAGATCATGCATTGAGGTACAGAAGGATTATTGTCATCTGGTTTGTAGAAGTGATGCCTAACTCAATGAAATCAAGCAATTCGCTTTAAGCGAAAGGTATCAATGGCATATTTTAGATCTTTTTTCTATATCAATTTTTTTTATCAAAATAAGGGAATCAGATTACAAAAGGGTCAGAGAGAGGAGAACGGTAGAAAAAGGGGGCCTGTAAAATGGGGAAAGAGGTAACAGAATTAGAAATCAGGTGCTCTAAAGACAAACCAATCTCCTATCCCAAGTTTCTCCGCTCTTCTAGTCCATCCTCCACACAGCTGCCAGAACAAGATTCCTAAAGTGCAAATCTGGCCACAACACTTGTTACTTGATGAACTCCAATGGTTCCCTATTACCTGTAGGGTTAAAGACAAACTTTCCTGTTTGACACTTAAAATCTTCTACAAGGCACCAACCTACCTCCTTTCTGATCTTGTTGTGCCTGACTTTCCTTCACTTATTTTGAGTTCCAGCCTAACCATTTCTCATGCACAACATTCTTCAGTATCTCATCTCTAGGGCTTTGCATAAACTCTTTCCCATTCATGATGTGTACTTCCTCTCCATCTTGGTATCTTCACATTCCTAGCTTTCTTCAAAGCTCAGTTCAAGTATCACTTTCTATATGAAATCTTTCTTGATTTCTCTAAGATATTTGTGCCTTCCCAATCAATATCATCTAGTATTTATCATATACATATTTTTACCCATTTGTCTGTGTACCAGTTGTCTCCTTGGATATCTGGAGCTTCTTGATGTCTAGAATTGTTTATTTCCCTCTTAAAAAGCAAAAATAATATCTTTCCTCAAGAATCTAACAAACTAAAGAGGGGAAAGTATGTAAACAACACTTAAATATCTAAATATTTGTCATCATACAGGATGAGTGCACTGAGATTTTTGCAATATCTTATAAAGAGATGGCGTGTGATATTCTAGGAACTCTGTGCCCTCAGATCTTTGAAAAGCAGGAGTGGAAATTTCGAAAGAGAATATTTTCCTCTGTCAGGGAGCATATGGAACTATGGTAATATTTTGGGCTCTAGAAATTTTCCTGTCTCCTTTTCCTCCTCCTCCTTCCTCCTTCTTCTTCTTTAAAAAAAAAAAAAAACCTTACTTTTTGCCTTAGTTACAAATCTAAGACAGAAGGGCAAGGGCTAGGCAAACAGGGTTAAGTGACTTGCCCAGGGTAACATAACTAGGAAGTAACTGAGGTCAAATTTGAATCCAAGTCCTCCAGACTCCAGGTCTAGGGCTCTATCCAGTGTGTTACTTAGCTGCTTCCCACCTTCACCCCTATCTCTTCCCCTTCTCTCCCACTCTTCTTGACAGCTGTCAGCTAGATTGCTTTCCTAGGAGGGAATTGGGAACTTCTCAGAGCAAGGGTTCACTACCAGAGCAGATGCCTCCTCAGACCCTTTCAAAGAACCATGAAATGAAGCACATACCTGTTGACCCTTAAACTGGAAGGGACCTTAAAGATCAACCCTCTTTTTATAGAACAGAAAAATGAAGCTTAGAAAAGTGAAACATGTTTCTTGATTGGCACACAACAAAGTTAACTCTAGAATCAGGATCTTCTGATTAGATATTCAGATATTCAGAACTCAGGGCTTCTGCCTCCTAGGACAGAATTTTCAGACCTCTGGAACATCTCATTCTCCCTTCTGAGCCCTGCATGGGCTTACAAATCTTATTTGTAAGGATTTCACATTTGACATATTCACAACAACGTTCACTGAAATTGTGTTCCTACTCTTTTTTTATTTGCCTGATCTTAGCACATGATAACTACATGCCAAGGACACTATAACATACTACTGCTGAAATGAAAAATTTTCCAGTAAGTCTTGGGATTTTTCTAGAGGAAGAAGCTGGATCTTCCAAATAATGTCCATTGCTTAAGATGTTTAAGGGTCTGCTAATATGGCAGCCATGGATTAGGCATAGTGGAATAGCCATGTCTAGAGAGATTATGCACCAATGGTTGGCTCTAACTTAGAGGTAATACTAAGAGTAAATCAACACTGAATCATAAAAAGGGCTTTATTTAAAATGTGCTGCAAATGGATTTGGAGCAGAGTCATAACTGATCACAAACTCTGGCCAACCAGACAGACTCCCTGCTTTTTGATAAAAACCTAATAAAACTGGAAGTTTTCTGATAAGGTTATTCCACTCAGCAGAAACATCCCAAGAGTATGTGCAGGGAAGATAAGTGGGTATGTGGCCAATAGAGGAGTTAAAATGAATATAGAAGTTCAGAAAGATGATAAGAGGATGGCATTTTCACATATATGATCTTAGCAGACCTTCATAACACTGTTGAGAGGCATGGAGAGCAGTCATTTTTGTCCTGGTTTGACATCTAGGGAAACTGAGGCATGGAGAAGTTAAATGATTTGGTTTAAATCCGTTTTTTAGTAAGAGAATCTGGATCTCCTGATTTCCTTTTCTGTTTCCTTTTTGTTCAGTTCCTTGTTGGCTGTGGTGATCACACACAATGTGACTTCAAAGGAGTGAGCACAATCCCAAATGCCATCCAAAATTTGGTCTGATTCCTTTATTGTCTCATTTATAAATGTTTTATTCCTTTATTGCTATAAAACATCCTCATGGCAAGTTGTGATTTTATTACTTATTTTTTTTGTGTCAGATGAACCTGACAATTACACAGAGTTACTGAAGTAGTCTAAGCTACTGGATAGAGTGCTGGACAAAGGCATTAAGAAGATCCTGGTTCTAATCTTGCTTGCTCTAACACTTTTTTTTTTAAACCCTTACCTTCTGTCTTGGAGTCAATACTGTGTATTGGCTCCAAGGCAGAAGAGTGGTAAGGGCTAGGCAATGGGGGTCAAGTGACTTGCCCAGGGTCACACAGCTGGGAAGTGTCTGAGGCCGCTCTAGCACTTTTTAACTCTGCACCTGGGCATGTCATTTAGCCTTCTGAGCCACAGGCAAGCTCCCTAGGATTTCATCAATGAAATAATAGAGTCAAGAAGACCTGAGTTCAAATATAGTCTCAAATCCTTACTAGATATATAAGTCCAGGCAAGTCTGTCTGCCTGTTTTCTGAACTATAAGATGGGGATAGTAATGGCTCTTATATCCCAGGGTTTTTGTGAAGATCAAATGAGTTAATATATACAAAGTATCTGGCCAAGCTAGAAGCACTATATAAATGTTACTATTCCCACTCCTACTACTATTACTACTCCTACTCCTATTTCTATTACTACTACTACTAGTGCTACTATTACTACTTCTGCTACTGCTGCTACTATTACTCCTACTACATCTACTATTACTACTACTATTACCACTACCACTATTACTACTACTACTACTACTACTACTATTACTCCTTCTTCTCCTTTTCCTCCTTCTTCTACCACTATTACTATTACTACTACAGGTGAGTGGATAGTAAATTAATTAATTAATTAACTTTATTAATAAACTTAATAAAATTCCAGATCCTTAGGTATATTTGGATCATAAAATCATAAATCTAAAGTTGAATATTTTAACTCCAAGGCCATTTTGTCAGGTCTTTTTATTTGACAATTTATTTGACAAATTTATTTGTCAATTTGTTTATTTGACAATTAAGAAAACCGAGGACTGGGAAAGTTAGTAAGTGTAGCCCCAACCACACTTCAGAAGGGTTTGGGTACCCTTGATGCTAAGGGTACCCAGGGGTACGTGAGGAGAAAAGAGATATACATCCTAACTAGCTGAGAAGGCTCTAAGTTCATAAAGCTGCTCTATGAACCTTATGTGAGGGAGAGATACGTCAGAGAGAATAGGGGCAAAAGGTCAAGTTTCTACATGAAGATCTGGTTTTTTTGCAAACCTTGTCCCAACTTGAGCAGCTATATGGAATAGTGGATTAAACACTGGTGTGGAATCAGGAAGAATCATCTTCTAGAGTTTAAATCTGGCCTTAGACACCTACTGGCTGTGTGACCTTGAGCAAGTCACTGAATCCTGTTGGCTTCAGTTTCCTCATCTGTAAAACAAGTTGGAAAAGAAAATGTAAACCGCTCCTGGATCTTTGCCAAGAGAAACCCCAAAGGAGTCACAGAGTCAGACACAACTTAACAACATAACAAAGTTCTACCTTATGAGACTTCTTTGAACTTCTCCGAGTGGCCACATATGTATGAGACAGGATTTGAACCCAGATCATCTAGCTCTTTTTATAGAGCCAGCACTTTCTATAATATGCCAAATGGGGAATGAGACATGTGTTATCAGACATGACTACTGGTCCAATGTGTTTGATTTATTTAACTGTTTGTTACTAAGTAGGGTTGAAGGGAGGAGGTAGAGAGAGTCTTTGGAAAATTACAGCAATGCTTTTTAAAAGCATCCATAAAACATTCCAAGAAGAAAAATTCAATAAAACAAAAAGTCATCATTACCATCTTCATTAGCAAGGCAAATATTGCAGAGTAGAAATAGAAAGCAATTCTCTTGTTTGCAATACTCTTGTATTAACTAGCAATGTTCAGTTTAAAAATTCCATATAATTCAGGTGAAACTATCCAAATAATGTTAAATCTCCACTTTATTTTGTTATCTGCTAGATTCTAAGCAAGAGTTCTTAAACTTGCATCTAGGAATGTTTGTTGTTGTTTTTTTTAATTTTGATAACTGTAGTTTAATATAGTTGGTTTTGTTTGTAATTCTACATGTTTTATTTTATGCATTTAAAAACATTATTCAGAGAAGGGGTCCATAAACTTCATCAGACTGCCAAAGGGGTCCATGAGCCAAAAATAGTTTTATGATCCCCTGTATGAGAAGCATGGCTCCCTATTCCTAGACCTAAACAATCCAGCTGAGCCACTGTGAATTCCATTAAAAGTTTGGGAGATAGGCATCCAGGGTTGACTGGGTGGCTGTGGGTGGTAGGGAATGTGCCGTAGAAGCAGAGGTTAAAAAAAAAAAACAGACCCACAGAGAGATTAGAGACCACTTTGTCAAAATGAGCACAGCACAGACAGTTGGCCAAAGGAGGCCATAGGAAAGAAGGGACCAGAGTGCTCAGGGAAACCCTGCACAGGAGCCAGAAATCATCCTCGGAGATAGCAAACTGAAAACTGTCGCCAAATTCTCCTCTTTTGGCAGAGCTACTGACAGATGATCTGCTGATACATTGAGGAGGAAAAAACTTTCAAGAAGGCAAATGTGGCCTGGAAGGCAGTCTGTGTCCATGTGGATCAAGCTTCAGACTCAGCGAAAAGCCTACACATAAAGTACAGTGTCCAACCTAGTCTGTTATGGGGGATATGATCAAAAGGCTATGCTCTGGGACCCCGAGCAACAATTTCAGAAAACAGGATTATCTTCTAGAGTCGACTAAGCCAATCTTAGAGGAGAGAGACTCCTCCGTGGAATATGAAAGCCTCCAGGGCTGGAAGCAGAGCTGTAGCTAGGGAAGGGGAATCAGAACTTTGTTCCAAGGCAGCAAAATTTATACAGCAGACAAAATCCTCCAGCAGAAGAACAACTGAGCTTAGCCCCTAGTTTGCAAGAATATCTCAATATAGCTTTAGATGGATAGATGTATGCATATATCTACATAGATAGGCCATAGATGATACTATCATACATGGATGATAGATACATGGATGGATGGTAGATAGAAAGATAGATACATGGTAAGGACCTACTTATACAAAAATATTTCCAGCAGCTCTTCGGTGGAGGCAAAGAATTGGAAACCAAAGAGATGTCCTTCAGTTGGGGAATGACTGAACAAATTGTGGTATATGATGGTGATGAATACTGTTGTACTGTAAGGAATGATGAACTGGAGTATTTCAGAAAAATCTGGAAAGATCTACATGAACTGATGCAGAGTGAAATAAACAGAACCAGGAAAACATTACACACAGTTACAACAATATTGTGGAATGATCCACTGTGATAGATTCAGCTCTTCTCAGCAATATAATGATCCAGGACAGTTCTGAAGGACTTATGACAAAGAATGCTCCACCTCCAGAGAAAGAATTGTTGGAGTCAGAATGTAGCTGAAAGCATGTAATATTTCACTTGTTTATCTGGGTATATGTCTTGGGGTTTTGGTTTTATAAGATTATTTGCCTACAAAAATGAACACTATAGAAACGTTCTTTACATAAAAATATATGTATACCCCCTCAAAATAAAAATTTTAAAAGAAAGAAAGAAAGATAGATAGATAGATAGATAGATTTATTGATTGATAGATAGATACAAGAATACAAGAGAGATAGAAAGATACATGGATAGATGATAAATAGAAAAATAGCTACATGGATAGATAACAGAAAAAAACAGATACTATTATAGATAGATAGATAGATAGATAGATAGATAGATAGATAGATAGATAGATAGATAGATAGAGCATTTATTAAGCATGACTCTATGCTGGACATTCTGTTAAATGTTAGGAATATAAATATAAATACAGGCTCTGCCTTCAAGGAGTTTACATTCTAAAGGGAGGCTAAAAATGAGGAATGGGAGAGAGCTTGGAGAAAAATAAAGTTAACATAAAAAGATTGCAGGTTTCTTACTCTTTTGTCACCTTCCAAATGAAATCTTTGCCTTACTGAGTCTTTCTTCCTGCAAGATTCCTTCCTGCCCCTCCCTCTAACTTGTCTCAAAAGTAAATCTTTAAAAGTTGATTTGAGGATGAATTTCCTACAATGAGCAGAGGACACAGTTTTGCAAAGTTTGTCCTAGGAGTCAAAATTGCTAGTGTTGGGTCTGGGCATGTGAGTCAACTCCATTGCAAAAGGCAAAATCTAGCTACCTGATTAATTTCATGACAATCCTAAAGGTACCAAATGCAATATCACCCAATAAGACACAGCCATTGATAGTTAAGATCTGAAATACACCCAAGGCCTTGGCATAGAAGGACGATTTTATTCCTTGAGACTCAGTGCAGTAGATGGGGAATCATGGAGGATAGACTATGTGGGAGTTTTTTATAAAAGAACTCCTTTATTAATTCCCAGAAGCAGCATAGTTCCACCTCCCTTAACTCACTTGATTCTCCCCAAAATTAAAAATTGCATGGGAAGCAAAGGGGAGCACCTAGATGATTCCTAGGTTTGAAATTAAGAAGTCAGTGGGCTCAAGTCCTACTTGAGAAGCTTAATAAGAGCTTCATTATTATGAACAAGTCCGGAAACCTCCTTGAACCCTAGTTTTCTCCCCTGTAAATGTAGAAAATAAACAATATCTACCCTACAGGTTTAAATTAACAATCAACAAACATTTCCTAAATGCCTACTAAGAGCAAATCATCCTACTAGGCATTGGGCATACGACAAAAAAAAAAAAAAACAACTGTTTTTGCTCTCAAGGTTTTAATGTATATATACTCCCTACTCCATTTCCCAAGAACATCAGTCCCTTAACAGAAGAGACAGTTTTACTTTTTCTTTATCTCTCTGGGATCTATTTCATTGTGTGGTGCATAGTAGGTGCATAACGAATGCTTGCTGACTGCTTAGTTACCAGCTGAAGGAATCACTTCCCCTCCTGGCCCCAGCTTCCTTCTCTGTACAATGAGAGGGTTGGTTTCAGGGATCTCTAAGGTCCCAAGACAGCTCTAAATTATCATCCTACAACTGATGAACAACCCTGTGACAAAACCATTATTTTCCCAAATCTAGACCTGAGGATATAAACAGAGTCAAGTGCCTTGAGGATGGCCATATGGGTTTATAGAGCTAGAAACCCATCCTCCTGGACCCCAAGCCAGACTATTTCCATTAGACCTAAAGATGGAGTAGAGGCACCTGGTCTGAAGCACTTGGGGGCCAGGGGCTCCATCTGAACTGAGAGTGGTTTGCAGAAATGTAGCCAACAAAAGAGGTCCAGGGCATGGCCCTAGTGGCTCACCCACAGAAAGATTAACTATGGACATGGGCCAGGAAAGCCTGGAGGCCTCCCGCTGGGGTCCACAGTCCTTCTCACCCCTTGGGACAGTAGCACCTGCTCTCCACATCAGGAGGTTGAAAGAAAATGATTGTCTGCCTGAGACAAATATACTCAGAGCTCTAGCCCAAACACAGCTTTCCATGGAAACCAAACAAGGGCAGAAGAGAAGACAAATGCTGAGTACATCAAATGTTTTCTCAAAGGTCTGCGCCCTTACTTTGTGGGGAATCCAGCTCCATAAGTGATATTTTTAATGTATGTTTGTGCATAAACAGACCCGATAGAACGAGATACACAGAAATGAGTCCAGTTTAGCACTGGCCAGGCATTCTATTACATTGGGATTTTCACTAATTCCCCAAAATTATGTCGGGTGAGTTTGCTTAACTCTCCAGATAACAAAATGCCAAGAGAGATGTAGATTTAAGACCATGAATTCCTTGGTTTGTTGTTGTTGGGTTTTTTTTTTTTTAATTTTGGAGACCTCTGAATAATCACAAAAGTCAGGTGATCAACAGTGCCAAATGCTCTAGAGAGGTCAAGAAGGATGAAAGTTGGGGCAGCTAGGTAACTCAGTAGATAGAGTCAACCCTGGAGTCCAGAGGAACTGGGTTCAAATGTGACCTTAGACACTTCCTAGTTGTGTGACCCTGGGCAAGTCACTTAACCCTCATGACCTGGCCCTTACCACTTTTCTGCTTTCGAATCAATACCTAGTATGGATTCTAAGACAGAAAGTAAGGGACTTCTTTTTTAAGTCAATTAGAGCTGGATTCCAATCTTGTCTGTGATACCTGTTGGCTACATAACCCCAAGAAAAACATTTACCTTTCTGTGGTCTCAGGAAACTCTCTAAGACTATTCGTTCATTTCCAAAGAGTTTCCACTCACCCAAAGTGTCCCATAATGATGCAAATCACATGTCTGGACTAACTGCTTTCCAAGGTAGAGTTCCCAGGTTAAACAGGTATTCAAAAGTTGCCTCATTTGAATCTTATCTGGATTCATCAAGTCAAAAAAAGGAAAAATACACAGCAGAAATCCATTTTACTCAGTGAGGAAATAAGAGGGAGGCAATAATAGTAAGTAGATTCAATCTTTAAACAAAAGTTTGTCATTCAGTTGTTCTCAGTTGAGTCTGACTTTGCCACCCTCATTTCTTAGCAAAGATACTAGAATGGTTTCCCATTTCTTTCTCAGGCTCATTTCGTGCATGAAGAAACTGAGGCCAACAGGATTAAATGGCTTGCCCAGGATCACAGAGCTAGTAAGTGTCTGAGGTCAGATTTGAACTTAGGAAGAGGAGTCTTCCTGACTCCAGGCTCAGCATTCTATCCAGTGCACCCCCTAGCATTGGCTTCTTGCTTACTAAAAGTCCTGGGGATACAGACAAAAGGGAAACAATATGTGTCCCCAAGGAGTCATGGGAAACAATTTGGGAGATTAAACCCCAAGGTGTATCTTTAACTATTCTGGGAGTGCTTGTGTGAGGAGAGTGCACCAGTCATTTCACAAGGGAAAAAATCTATCCTTTGGAGCTCTCCAAAGGTAAAATGGCCTTTCTTCAGAGCTTCTGTGTTCCCCTTCTTTGGGGATTCCTTAATCAAAGGCCCAATGATCACTTCTTAAATATGTTATAAAATGGATTCTCTTCCTGGAGTTCCTTCCAACTCGAAAATTCTCTGATTCTGTAGGAAATCATACAGAATCTTAGAGCTTGGAAAAGACTATAGAGGTCATTTTGAGTTAACTAGAGGGCTGCTAGGTGGTTCTTTGGACAGAACAATGGGCCTGGAGTAAGAAAGACCTGAGTTCAAATCTAATCTCAGACACTTCTTCGCTGTGTGGCTCTGGCAAGTCATTTTACCTCAATTTTTGCCTCAATTTCCTTATCTTTCAAGTAAGCTCAGAAATGGCAAATGTCTCCAGTATCTCTGCCAAGAAAACCCCAGAAGGGGTCACCAAGAGTCAGACATAACTGAAACAAGAAAATTGCAAACCTCAAAACACTGTGTCATTGCTAATTATTATAGTCCAATTCCCTCATTTTTCAAATAAAGTTGTTGGATTTTTTTAAACCCTCACCTTCTGTCTTAGAATCAGTTCTATGTATTGGTGCCAAGGCAGAAGAGTAGTAGGGCTAAGCGATGATCATTAAGTGACTTGTCCAGGGTCACACAGTTAGGAAGTATCTGAAGCCACATTTGAACCCAGGACCTCTTATTTCTAGGCCTGCTTTCAGTCCACTGAGCCACCCATCTGCCCCCAAGTCACTAGATTTTAATTCAAAAGTCCTTAACCTTTTCTGTCTCATGGAATCCTTTCGTAGTCCGGTAAAGTCTAGGAACCTTTCTCAGAGCAATGTTTTTAAATGAACTAAATAAAATCAATAGGATTAATTACAAGGGACTTACAATAATAAAAGTTATAGAGGTTGGAAAGCAAAATTGAGCTCAAAATTATCACTGATAGTAGTGACTATAGAGAGATATAAATTTTTTTTAAAAGGAGGGATAGGTAAAGGAAGACATTATATACTAGGAAGATATACTAATGTGAAGATAACTGGGAACTAGAGAGAAGAAGCATAATAAAGCATGATCTTCATTCTGGTGATGAAGTACATTTAATTAGATGAATGTTAAAAAGACTTTAAAAAGCATTTTAAACCTTTTTTAAAAAAAGGAAAAAAGTTAGCATTTACATGTGCTTTAAGGTTTGCAAAGTACTTTCCATGATCTAATAAGATAATATTTATAAAGAGCTTAGCACATAGTAGGTGCTTTACGATGCCCCTCCCCCCCCTCCCCTACCACATCTTTCTCATTAGAGCTTAATAATAATTCTGAGAGGTTGGTGCTATTATTATTTCTGTCTTGCTTTTAAAGAAATTGAGGCTGAAAAGGTTAAATGACTCACCACAAGTCTCACATGGCTAGTGTCTGAGGTTTAATTCAGGTCTGTTTGACTCTGGGTTCAGTATTTTATTCAATGCACCACAAACCTGTCTCCAATTATATTGGATGGAAACCAGATATGTTGAAATTTAGTTATGAAAATATTACTTAAAGATTCACAGACCTCAGGTCAATAACCGCTGTCCTAAGTGCTTTGTTTAATTTGACACATCTACTCTGTGGCAGACGCTAGATTAGAACTCAGGTCTCCTGACTCTCTTTGAACAGACTGCATGAACAGGAGTGGAACCCCTGGGTTAAAGGATTTATCCTCAGAAATGATGTCACACGCCTGACTCAGGACAACCTATGTTCTTAAGACAGAGATTAAAATGTGTAATTTCAGTGTTTTATTAAGTGTCTAACCCATTGCTTTTTAATTGGTAAAATAACTCTTCCGTTATGAAAACCACTCAAATGCTTTGGTTTCTTCCCCAAAGGAAATATACTACCCCAGTGGAGGCAGCCAGGGAAAAGTGTCAGGCGTGATCCCACAAAGAATCCTGGGAACAGGCAGTTCCCAGTGGTGTGGCTGAGAAACCAGTAAAACCTGGTTTCTTACTGGCTGCTTCTTTCTATTATCCTATTCATGGAGACAGAGCTTGAGTTGTCGAGCCTGGCTTTGGGGTTGTTGATTTTTCTTCAAGTAGTCATTCTCCTTCTATTCAGTTCCTTGTCTGATTAAAGCTGCCAGGCATAAGAGACACCTATTGTCCCAAGGGCCACCCAGTCACCCTTCTTGCTGGCTGCCTGTCTGGCTGATGAGCCAAGAGGCACCAGCCACTCAATTTCATGGCATCATAAATTTGGAGCTAGAATAGACCTTAAATGCTACTTAGTCCAACCCCCTCATTTTTTCAGGTGAGGGAATTGAAGACAGGGAGGTCAAGAGACCTGGTCAAACTAACCCAGGTGGGACTCAACACCTGGGAATCACCCACTCCAGATGGGCACCTTATCTACTTCTAAGTTTGCCCTCATGGATCTGGAACCCCTAAAGGATTTCCATAGAGACAAGGCTATGCTTATGGCAAGGAAAGAATGAAAGCATTTATTAAGCCCCAACTTGTGCTAGGCACTGTGCTAAGGGCTTTACAAATCCCTACCTCCAAGGATTGTAGTGAAGATAAAATGAATTAATATTTATAGAGCGTTCAGCAGCATCTGGCCCAAGTGGGTGCTATGCCTGGATCTGTATCTATTTCTGTACACACACAAAATGCGGGTATCCCTTCCATATCTCAAGGGTTTCAGACACGGTACTCCCACAATCTAGAAAATCCACGTCAAAGTTTTTGGCCCTCCCTTCAAGCTAGAAAATAAGCCTGAATTGTTTCTTTTCCTTTTTATGTTTTTGTTTGTTTCTTTTTCTTTTATGGAGTGTTTAAAATAAATGAAATTGTGTATGTTGGTCATATTAAAAGATAAAACATGTAGATATTATACAGTATTATATATATTTTTATACACTTCTGAGTTTCTAAATTTTTTCTGTTTTCTCCAATTTTTGCAAAACTCCCCCAAAATTCCCATTTAGCTTCTTATGTGACCCTCTGACCCACACTATAACAAAATCACAATGGGAAAAAGTTGTGAGATGGAAGGAATACCTGTATAATATGTACATGCATATATTGTTGTTGTCCAGGTATTTTTCAGTCATCTGGAGTTTTTGTGGCAAAGATACTAGTTTTCCATTTCCTTCTGCTCCTTTTACAAATGAGGAAACTGAGACCAACACAGTTAAGTGACTTGCCCAGAGTTATATGGCTGCTGAGTCTGATGCTGGATTTGAACTCAGATATTCCTGACTGTATTCATTATGACAAGTAGCTGCCTGTAAGGGATATAAGGTAAATCTGCTCTAATCCTCCACCTTACTATCATACACTTAATTGCCCTACAGCACACAGCTGATTCACAGCTGAGTAAAGAGTAGAACCCACAACCCCTAACTTTTAGTTCAAAGTTACTTTTTAAACCCTTACCTTCTGTCTTAGTATCAATTCTAAGACAGAAGAGTAGCAAGGGCTGGGGATTCCAAGGTTAAGTGACTTGCCCAGGGTCACTCAGCTAGAATGAATCTGAGGCCAGACTTGAAACTTGGTCCTCTGATTCCAGGCCTGCTTATTTGCTACTGGCCCTGAGTTCTTAGAGCTGAAAGGGACCTTAAAGATTCATCAGGCCAATCCCATTGTTCTCCAGATAAAGAATTTAAAGGCTCAATGGTTTGGGCAAATATCCAAGGTCCAGCAAGTGGGTAGGAAAATCCATTCTTCAAGGCATGTCTTCTGATTCTGTTCTTTTCTAGTCTACCCTTTACAAAATTAATTGAGGAAAGAAATGTAAGCCAGCAATATGAAACATCTTCAAGTGAAACACTGAATGTATGACTGGTGCAGTAGACATTTATTGGACCCACTCATGTGCACAACAAGATTCAAAGCCCTATTAAATGAGATATTGTTTGTAAAACCTTTAGCACAATTTCTGACACATAGTAGGCATTATATAAATGCTTCTCTTCTCTCTTCCTCCCTCTTGGATGCAAGAAAAAGAATTATAATAATATGTATGAAGTGGCTGCCCACAGCATGCTTATAATCAATCTAGTTGAAGAGAAGGTAACATGCATAAAAATGAATTATAACTTTCATATTTGCAAATGCTTCCTAGTTTTGTGACCCTGGGCAAGTCACTTAATGCCCAATCGTCTAGCCCTTGCTGCTTTTCTGTCTTAGAATTGATTCTAAGATAGAAAGTAAAGGAAGAGAAGAAGAAGAAGAAGAAGAAGAAGAAGAAGAAGAAGAAGAAGAAGAAGAAGAAGAAGAAGAAGAAGAAGAAGAAGAAGAAGGAGGAGGAGGAGGAGGAGGAGGAGGAGGAGGAGGAGGAGGAGGAGGAGGAGGAGGAGGAGGAGGAGGAGGAGGAGGAGGAGGAGGAGGAGGAGGAGGAGGAGGAGGAGAAGGAGAAGAAGAAGAAGAAGAAGGAGGAGGAGGAGGAGGAGAAGGAGAAGAAGAAGAAGAAGAAGGAGGAGGAGGAGGAGGAGGAGGAGGAGGAGGAGGAGGAGGAAGGGAAAGGAAGGAGAGAGGGAGGAGAAGGAAAGGAAAAGAATATAACAGAAGTCAAATAGCAACACAAGATTTAAATTACAGTTTAAGACAAGAACACAAAAGATGACATAAGGCAATGTAGGAATAAGGGTCAAAATGAGTGACAATTTATGGCTAAGGGCCAAAATATAAAATACTCTGAGCAAAAAATTTAGAGAAGGAATATACAAGTAATATTCATAAGAGATCATCTCTTAAATTTTTACAAATGAAGATAACATTTCTGTATCTTTTTGTCCTTGATCTCCTATCCCCACATTTTCCCTTCCTTCACCCTCCAAATCCCCCCCCAAAAGAAACCCCTCCCACCACCAGAACTATTTAAAAATATAAGGATAGTGTGTTTTCTTAAATTTAAGAGAATGCTGATTTTTTTAAAGTCATTGAAAATTTTTAAAAAATAATCAACATGCATTATCATAACTTCCTAGAAGTTTCTGGACAAATGGTACCAAGGGCCCAGGAAGTCTTGAGTCAGCATCTCAAGGAAAGGAGGAAAAAAATATTGATATACCACCTACTATGTGTCAGGCACTATGCTAAGCGCTTTACAAATATTATCTCATTTGGTCCTCACAGCAACCTTGGGAGAGCAGAGCTGTTACTATCCCCATTTTACAATTGAGAAAACTGAGAAAACAGAAGTGACTTGCCCAGGGTCACACATCTAGTAAGTGAATGAGGCTGGATGTGAACTCAGATCTTTCTGATTCCAGGCTGAGAACCCTATCTCCTATGCCACCCTAGCTGCTCCAGAGCTATTGACTATACCACAAGACTACTATTCCCAAGATAAAGAAGGGAAGGCAATCACAAGGTAGGGGGACTGACATCAGTCTGACCTGGGTATCTGCTCCTCCACACTGCCTTAATCTACCATTAGACACCATTGGGCACCTTGGAAGGAAGAGAAAAGAAAGCATTAAAGATGAATTTGGTCATTTCAATTTATTGAGATCTGGGCCTTGATGTAGACTTTATGCCCTAAACTAGGAGAGGAGAATTTATGCAACTATCGTAGCAACACTATGTTTGGTATTAATAGTCTGCTCTTCTCAAAGGCCGGAAGGACACTTCCTTAAAGTGGCATCTTAGGAGACATTATTCAGGACATGATGACCAGAACAAGGGGAACTATTTGACCAGGAGCTCTGTAAAAGGAAGCCTAGAATGGAGTATGGAGGGATGCTGGGCAGGGCAGGAATGTTTCCTCCTCCCACCCCCAGCCTCCTGGCTAGATATGTTTCATTTGGCAGCAACAGGTCATTTCCAAAGCTCTTCTCAGTCCTCGATTTCCCCACGGGTCCACCCTGTGCCCCTCCAAAGCTCAGAGTTCATTCAGACCAAAAACCAGTCCTCACTGATCTGAAGAGCTGATCCAGACAGCAGAGGCAGCTTTTGGAAAGAACCATGGCCTTGTGGGGTAATAAGAGCTGGGTCGTTAGTAATAATAATTCATGTTTGTATAGTGCTTTAAGGTTTCAAACACTTTACATTTAGTTTTGCAAGATGGCACATATAACTTATATAACATAGAACTTATATTGCTTGCTGCTTCAGAGAGGGGGGCTGAGAGAGAAGACGAGAATTTGGATTGCAAAATGTCAGAAAATGGATGTTGAAAATTGTTTCTGGGGGGCAATTGGGTGGCTCGGTGAATTGAGAGACAGGACTGGAGATGGGAAGTATCTGGCCTCAGCTACTTCCTAGCTGTGCACATCATTAAATTCCCCCCCCCCCATTGCCTAGCCCTTATGGCTCTTCTACCATGGAATAGTATTGATTCTAAGACAGAAGGTACGGGTTTAAGAAAAAATTATTTCTGGGTGCAATTGGAAAGGAAAAAATATATGCAATTAAAAAAAACTTTACATTTATTATGACAATTAAAGGCTGGGAGTTAGGTGCTACTATTAATTCCCATTTTATAGATGAAGAAACAAAGGCTCAGAGTTTAAATGATTTGTCTATGATCACGTAGCTGATTAATGACTCGAGATTTAAACTCAGATCTTCCTGACTCCTAGTCAATTATTCTCTCGCCTATGCCACCTAGCTCCCTGAACTCTGAATCTGTTTCTTCCCCTATGAAACTGAAATAATACTACCTTTTCTTATGTGGTTATCTGGAGGAAAGTGCTCTGAACAGTGGATAACTCTATAAACATCCTAGTTAATAGTATGGTTTTTAGGCTATCATCTTGACTGAACTTAGATAAATCATTTAACATAACCTGCCCCCTTTAGGACTCAACTTTCTCACATGTAAAGTGAGGAAACTGGACTGTGAAGTCATTTTCAGTCCTAAGCAATGATCCAATGAGCCTGTCTTTCTGACATAATGAGAATAGCGTCTGTCCTGCTCATATCACAAAGTTACTCAAGGAATTAAAGAGGATATGGGACAATGAGGTGGCTCAGTGGATAGAGAGTCGGGGCTAGAGATGGGAGGTCCTGAGTTCAAATCTGACCTCAGATACTTTCCAGTTGGGTGACCCTGAACAAGTCACTTAAGCCCCACTCCCTAATCCTTACTGCTATTCTGCCTTAGAACCAATATTTAGTATTGATTCTAAGACCAAAAAAGAATCCAACAGGACAGGGTATGTGAACGCCTTTGAAAAGTTTAAGAGTATAGATTGAGGAATAGGCTGACTACTGGAAGGTACCACAGAGGTTCTCTGTTCATGGAGAAAGAAACTAGCTCAAAGGCACACAGAGAGCATTGTCGCTATATTACCTATTTCCCCAACCCTTGTCCCCAAATAAAACATGAACCAAATCCCCCTAAATTGGCCCAGGGTCCAGATTAAGAAATGCTGGTTGACCCGAATGATTGCTGGACCCACCCTCTTCTCTTCCCAACTCTCCCCTGCCCCTCTTCCCTTCCTAGCACCCTTGAGTTTCCATTGTTTGAGGGAAAGGTCCAAATACCAGGGATGCACCAGATGTGGGGTTTCTTCCCCCCCTCCCTTGCCTTCTGGTTCCACCATTCTTGGATCTGATGGCCCCATGCCAGTAGAGACAAAGATGGGAAGCATCCTCCGGGGCTCTTGCTGGAGATGCACAAAAAAAATCACGTGGGGCCTCTAGCTTGGACACAGAGTGGTACTCGGCAAACCTAAACATTGTAGACTTCCTTAGGACTGCCAGGGAGAACAGAGAGTCCTATCTCTGCCTTAGGCACTCCTAAGGGGACAAGATGGAAGAAGCCTTATTAGGTCATCCACCCAGAGAGCATTGTACCTTTACTCCAGATCTGGAAATCGGCAAGCACACCCCTACCCGCCCCCCCACCAAACACTTGTCTGAGGAATTCACACCCTTTCGAAGACTGGCCAGAGGGATAGTAGCTGACCTTCCCCTCCCCCCATGGCCAAAGAAAGAAATCAGAAGGAGGAGGAGGAGGAAGAGGAGGAGGAGAAGGAGGACGAGGAGGAGGAGGAGGAGGAGGAGGAGGAGGAGAAGGAGGAGGAGGAGGAGGAGGAGGAGGAAAAGGAGGAGGAGGAGGAGGAGGAAGAGGAGGAGGAGGAGGAGGAGGAGGAGGAGAACGGACAGAGAGAAGAGAAGGAGGGAGAAAGGGAGGGAGGGAGGGAAGCTCCTTAACCCCCAGGGTTAAAAAGCAGTGGCTCTAACCTGACTTTTGCAAGTTCTTCAAGAAGGACAAGCCTTAAATAAGGGGTTCATATCCAGAAATTTATGAACTTTAAAAAAAGGGGGGGAGGGCCACTAGGTGGCTCAGTGGACTGAGAGCCAGGCTCAGAGACTGCAGTCCTACATTCAAATCTGACCTCAGACACTTCCCAGCTGTGTGACCCTGGGCAAGTCTCTTAACCCTGTTTGCTTCAGTTTCCTCAACTGTAAAATGATCCAGGGAAGGAAATGGCAAACCAGTCCAGTATCTTTGCCAGGAAAACCCCAAATGGGGTCACAAAGAATTGGACACAATTTAAAAAACCACTCAACAACAACAAAAAGAAGACAATACCCTTATTAGTGATAGAATCTAGCAAGCAGAAGAGTGTAATTAAAAAGTCTTCAGTCTTGGAGTTGAAAAGCTTCTGTCCAAATTCTGACTCTTATGTATTTGCTTGTGACCTTGGGTAAGTCTCCTATGTAGGTGAATAAGTAGCAAGATTCAAACTGTAGAATAAACATGATATTCAATTTCCCTTCCAGATGGTTATTAATTATTTATTTTAATATTATATTTATATATAAATATATTTATTTATAAATATTTTTAATTATTTACTATTATTTATTAGGTGCTCTGAGTGCTGGGAATACAAAGATAAGAGGTGGCATTGGTACAGGGAGAAGAGTATTTTTTTCTGGAGAAAGAGGAGGACCTGGGGTCAAAATCTGCCTCTGAGATACCTACTTGTAGCCTTGGGAATGTCTCTTAAGTCTTGCTGGACCCCAGTTCCTTCATCTGAGAGATTTGGACTAGACTGGCAGTGTCCAACTCAAATGGAAACTGAGGCCACTAATCATACACACGGATCCCAGCGGTCTACATGTGAACTTAAAAAACTACATATTAACATCATCTATTTTCTGTCATCTATTTTTTTTTATTTTGGTCAATATTTCCCAGTTATATTTTAATCTGTTCAGGCCTCCCTCAGGATCTTCTGGCCCCAGGCAATGTGTTTGGTCCTCCTGACCTGGATGACCTGGGAGGTCCCTTCCAGCTTTAGATCTGTGAACTGTGAAAAAAATACAGTCCCAGGCCTCCATGGATTTACAGTCTCAGCAAGGAGCCAGGACCGGAGTGAGATGTGTATGTACACTGATATTTATAATTCAAGATATAGGAATTCAAATTATTTTCATTATATCAATGAGAATAAATGGGGGAGGGACCCTATACAAGGTGCCATAGAAGGAGAAATTATTATATTCAACTCCAGGGGGGAGAGAGAAAGAAGGAAGATCATGGAAGGACTTTGTAAAGAATGTAGACCCTCAACGAGATGAGAGCAAAGTTAAGCTATAGAGAAGCCAGTTGGAGCAGCAGATTCTAGAAGGAATGTCTTGCCTTGTCAAGTATTGAGTTTCCTGTTGCTAAGGGTATCCAAATCTCTGGAAATCTCTGGGACATGGAAGTTTTCTATCTGTTGTCCAAAGACCCCTGAACTGTGCACTCAACAACTTCCCCTAGGGTTTAAGGGAATTTAGCTTTAGCCCAGCACCATGGAAAGTAAAATTCTGTTTGTTTGGGTTTTTATTTTGTTTATTTAAACCCTTACCTTCTAAATTAGAAGGCATTAGAATTAATTAGTTAGAATTATATATTAGAATTAGAATTAATACAAAGTATTAGAATTAATATTAAGTAAGGGCTAGGCAATTGGAGTTAAGTGACTTGCCCAGGGTCACACAGCTAGGAAGTGTCTGAGCTCAAATTTGAACCCAGGTCCTCCAGCCTCCAGACCCGGTACTCTATCCACTGTGCTCCCTAGCTTCCCCCTAAAATTCTGTTTCCAAGCCATGTCTGTATCTTAGCTTGGGTCTGCTCCCATCTATTGTGGTTATTTTCTGTTCTCTGGACCAAATCCTCGTTGGTAAACCACCCTTCGTGGCATCAAACTCCATCTGATTTTCATGAAAGTCTGAATTGAGTTCATGCTTCACCAGGGAAAAGAACAGCTAGAAGACCAAAGCTTCCTTAGGGCAGGGCAGACAGGTCTTTGCAGGTGCCACAATGGATATGTGGAAAATGACTGAAAAAGGCTGCAAGAAGAAGTCCAGGATTTACTAGCTGCTGTGGGTCCAATAGAGGAATGAATTGAAGAAAGTCTGGACCCGGGGCCCTCTCTACAGGTCATCGTCCACATCTATAAATGAGAGAGACATTTTATTACTCTGAATAGCCCAGATGCAATGTGCAATGTTCATGACCGAAAGAGAGCGAACATTCCAGGAAAAATGAACAGAAAGTTGAGTTTTTTATACCCCCGACCATATGGAAAATGAGTTAAGTTTATCCCTGGTTGCATTTCAGACCAGTGACGGTGAGATTGTGGTTGCCAATTTGAAAAGCCAGGACCTTTGTCTGCACCCAGTACGGTCATTGATTAATCACGAGCTTTCAAAAAGATTTTTTTTTTAATGGATAAAGTTCTGAGGATGGATACTGGCCGAAACATTGACAGACTAGGCAGCTATTTGAATCAACAAGAATGAATGAATGAGTGAGTGAGTGAAGCATTAAGTGAGTACTTCCTTTGTACAAAACACCGTGCTAATGGCTGTAGGTACACATAGAAAAGACAGATTTTTATGCCCAGGTCTGCTCCCATCTATTGTGGTTATTTTCTGTCCTCTGGACCAAATCCTCGTTGGTAAACGAGCTCATGTTCTAAAGGGGAGGCAACACATATGGAAGGATCAGCTGTAAGTCAGATAGAAGGGGCAAGACCAAAGCAGATGGCAATGCCTTTTCTTGAATGTCATTTCCAATGGCAAAATCATGTCAGTTTCTGATGATGAGCTATTTGACTATGCCAAGGACTATGGTGAGAAGAATGCTCTTTTCTGGGTCTTCAGTAGGGTTTGGTAGTAATGCCTGCAGGAGCACCTCCAGTGGTACAGTGGATAGAGCACTAGGCTTAGAGTCAGCTTCCTGAGTTCAAATGTGGCCTCAGACACTTACTAGTTATGTGACCCTCAGCACATCACTTCGCCTTTTTGCCTCAATTTCCTCAACTGTAAAACAAGCTGAAAAAGAAACTGGCAAACCACTCCAGTATCTTCGCTGAGAAAATCCCAAATAGGGTCCTGAAGAGTTGGACATGACTTAGATGACTAAACAACAAAAACCTCCCTGGATGATGACCGCAGCAAGACTGGGCTGGATTTTTGCTCTTCCTAAGACTCCTGGGTTCAGGGTTCTGGAGTGTCTCCATCAGAGTCAAAAAGGAGATGGTGGTCAAGGTGGTCATGGTGCTTTCAAGGTAAAATTTGAGACACTAATCTGCTGCCTCTTGTCCTTCTATCTGGCAATAGTACCTCAAATCCCTCTCATTTGAAATGTCCTTGCTTTATAACATTGTATGTGCTCAGAATCTTAACATTGGAAGAGAATTCAGGAAATAGTAATCCAACCACTCAATACCCTCTATGGTATTCTTGATAGTAGCCTTCTGCTTGAATACCTTTAGCAACAGGAATCTCAGTACTTGATGAGGCAAGACATTCCTTCTAGAATCTGCTGCTCCAACTGGCTTCTCTAAGGCTTAATCTTGGGATGCCCCCCAGAGTAGATTTAATCCCTCTGTAAATGGTGGGATCATCTAATCAGGGGATCATCAATCAATCAACAATCATTTATTAAAACAATTCTTATATGCCTGGTTCTGTGCTAAATACTGAGAATAAATACTTATATTTAGAGCAAGAAGTCACCAGAGAGACTACTGATAGGATCACCTTTAAATTTTTTAACAAATAACAGCCTTAACTAAGGCTGAAAGAAGTTAAATTACTTGTCCAAAGTCATATAATATTGAATTCTTTTTCTCTTGACCCTTACCTTCTGTCCTAGTATCAGTTCTAAGACAGAAGAGTGGCAGGGGTTAGACAAACAAGGTTAAGTGACTTACCCAGAGTCACATAGCTAGGAAGTATCTGAGGTCAAATTTGAACCCATGTCCTCCCAATTATGGGCCTGGTCCCCTATCTACTGTGATAGGGTGCTGCCCCTAAAGTCATATAGTGTAATAAATGAAAGTGACAAGATTTAGAAAAAGTTATTATCCTACCACCCACCCAATCTTCTCTTTTCCCAAGAATGTTTTAATTTCCTTTTTTCTTTAAAAAATTCTCATATGATAAGACTTTTAGGGGCTTCACCATACTGGTGGTTCTCCTCCTCAAGACAAAGTAACATCCAGAACTGGATATAATACCTTAGATATGTTCTGGACAGTGAAAAGTATAATGGGGCTATTGGCATCCCTTGATCTAGTAGACTTTATAATGCAAATTAGGTTTATATTATAGAGATCAAATAGGAAGATAGATACTATGCTAGGCTAAGAGCCATATAGACCCTGGGTTATAATTAAGGCTCTGATCCTTTTTTTTTTTTAAGCCTTACCTTCAGTCTTGGAATCAATACTGTTTATTGGTTCCAAGGCAGAAGAGTGGTAAGGGAATGGAAATCAAGTGACTTGCTCAGGGTCACAAAACTAGGAAGTGTCTGAGATTAGATTTGAACCCAGGACCTCCCATCTCCAGGTCCTTCAGCCTTTTCTAGAGGTGTGACTATAGCCAATCTCTTAATTTCTTTGTTCCTCAGGCAAGAATCCCTAAAACCCTAATGTTGTTATTGAGTCTGGATAGAGGTAATTCCATGCTTATGAAATCTCAGGTCCTTGTTAAATTTACATTAGCTTTTCTGGAAGCCACCTCACATCATTGGCTCATAAGGAAAAATCAGCTAAAGTCATTAGGGCCCCATTTATTTACTTATTCATTCATTTATTTTTAATTCAGAATACTTTTCCATGGTTACACGATTCCCGTTCTTTCTCTCCCCTCTTCCCTCACCCCTCCCAGAGTTGACAAGCAGTTCCACCGGTTATACATGTATCATTGTTCAAAACCTGTTTCTGTGTTATTCATATTTGCAGTAGAGTGAACTTTTACCATCAAAACCCTGATCATATCCATATCCTTATCCTATGTGATCAATCATATATTTTTCTTCTGCATTTCTGCTCCCACAGTTTTTCCTCTGAATGAGGATAGCTTCTTTCTCCTAAGTCCCTCAGAATTGTCCTGGGTCATTGCATTACTACTAATGGAGAAGTCCGTTACATTCGATTGTACCACAGTGTATCAGTTTCTGTGTACAATGTTCTCCTGGTTCTGCTCCTCTCGCTCTGCATCACTTCCTGGAGGTCGTTGCAGTCTCCATGGAACTCCTCCACTTTATTATTCCTTTTAGCACAATAGTATTCCATCACCAACATATACCACAATTTGTTCAGCTATTCCCCAATTGATGGGCATCCCCTTGTTTTCCAATTTTTGGCCACCACAAAGCGCAGCTATGAATATTTTTGTACAAGCCTTTTTCCCCATTATCTCTTTGGGGTACAGACCCAGCAGTGCTATGGCTGGATCAAAGGGTAGACTTTCTTTTATCATCCTTTGGGCATAGTTCCAAATTGCCTTGCAGAATGGTTAGACCAATTCACAATTCCACCAGCAGTGTATTAGTTTTAGGGTCTTTTTTATTTAGTTTAGTTTCATTTTCATCCTTAAGAAATACCAAATAAAATGAGCATTTCCAAATACAAAGTATAAAAAGGATTTTATATGAAAGCATGCCTATTACTTACAACTTCCTTTCCCTTTTAAATATAAGTTCAACGTGAAGCTTTCAAAAGTTGTCCTGTTTGGGTTTCCTTCTGTTTGTTGTTGTTGTTGTTGTTGTTGTTGTTGTTGTCTTTTATGCTTCAGTGACTCTTTTTTCTTTTTCTTCTTTTTTGACAGCTCTTAATCCTGTTTGCCTCAGTTTCCTCATCTGTAAAATGAACTAGAGAAGGAAATGGCAAACTACGCCAGTATCTTTGTCAAGAAAATATCACATGTGGTCATGAGGAGTCAGATACAACTGAAATAACTCAACAAAAAAATGTAACATAAGGACTGGCCCCCAGGGTACCTAGTAGGTAAAATTAATTGTCAATTTATTAACTAAAATTTAATTAATAAATACTTGCTGAATGATTGCTAGATTTGTCCCAGAGATTAGAACTCATTTAAAAAGTTATGTTCTGGGACAGAAGAAAAACAACTGCTTGATCACATGGCTCCATGGGGATATGATCTGGGATATAGACTCTAAATGAACATCCTAGTGCAAACATCAACAATATGGAAAGAGGCTCTGATCAAGGACACATGTAAAACCCAGTGAAATTGCAAATCATCTATAGGAGGGGGGTGGGAGGAGGGAAGGGAGGAATAGAATATAATTCTTGTAACCAGGGGAAAATGTTCTAAATTGACTAATTAAATAAATTTTTTAAGTTATGTTCTGGGGCTGTTGGGTAGCTCATTGGATAGAGATCCAAACCTGGAGCTGAGAGATCCTGGGTTCAAATCTGACCTCAGATATTTCCTAGCTCTGTGTCCTTGGGCAAGTCACAATTGCCCAGCTCTTACTACTCTTCTGCCTTGGAACTGAAATGTAGCATGAATTCTAAGACAGAAGGTAAGAGTTAAAAAAAAAAAAAGAGCTACTACCACCTCATCTGTCTTGGGCTTCAATTTCCTTTGACCCTCTTTCCAGTTTTTTTAATTAATTAATTAATTTAGAATATTTTCCAATGGTTACATGATTCATGTTCTTTCCCTCCCCTTTTCCCTCCCTTTTCCCTGAGCTGACAAGCAATTCCACTGGATTCCTTTTCCCAGTTTTAAGATGAAGCTCCCTGACAGAATAAAAATTTGGAGTTGTATAGTTCTATTTTCTCTCTGCTACCTGTTACTCTTAAGCTCTCTGCTCCATTTTGTGATTCTGGTCTTTTTCTGTTTTTCTCACATGAAGCAAAACTACAAAATCCCTCTCTTCTTACAAGTTCATGCTCTTCTTCGGATTGAATAGTTGTAAGGGGAAACACAAAAAAGGAAGTCAAAAGGACTCTCTTCTCTTGGAGCCAGAGGTCCTGGGTTCAAATCCTACCTTTAACAATTTATTCCTCTAGTAATCTTAGAATAGTCCATTAACCTTAGCCTTCCTGCACTTCAGTTTCTTCATCTGCAAAGTGAAACATTTGAACTAGCGGACCTTTACAGTTGCTTTCTGCTTTCGCTGTATGGCTTAGCTGACATACTGGATAAAGCAGTGCACTTGGAATCAGAAAAACTTGAGTCTCAATCCTGAGACCCTGGGCAAGTCATTTAATTTCTCAGTCTCAGTTTCTCCAACTGTAAAATGGGGATAAAAATAGCACCTACTTCCCCAGTATCTGTGAGGACTGTAAGAATGGCTATACTAGATGTGTAATAAAGGTCCACTTCACTGACAATGGTGGTGTATCAGTAAAGTGTTGAGAGGGTTATAGGAACAGGAACAGGGTGTGAGGGAAGGAGCCCAAATTAGAAAGGGTGAAGCAAATGTCTCCCTTCCTTTTCCCTGGGATAACAGATTGTTAGCTACCACAGTTTCCCCAAAAGAAGTGGCTGAAAGGTCTTTCAGCCACACTTGGGGTTGATTTTAGTGCCTTCCCCTCAGAAAGGATTTAGAGGAAGCCCCAGGCAGGGGTCTTGTCTCTGAGGGAAAGGCCTCTGATGCTCTTCGTGACACCCGTCCCAAGATCTTGAAGTCATCTTTCCAATATTGTTGAGAGACTAAAACAAGTATCTGACTGTTTTAAAGGGTTCATTGTTGGGTTTCCGGTAAACAGGATGAGGGGAGAAAGAATGGGGAGCCCTGTGAAGATCCTACACAGTCTGCTCAAACAGACGTCTCCATCCCTTCCCAGCTATTAACTTATTTATCTGTATGGCCTAAAAGAATTATGAAGGAAGCAAGTCCAGGAAGGCAGGGAAGGGCAAGGGAGCTATGCTGTCCTGTGATAATCCATGGCCCCCTTCAGGGGTCCGAAATGTCTTTTCTTCAGGTTGAGGGAAATAGGAGAAGTATGTTTGGAGGGAGATCAGGTATAGGTTTGAAGGAAGAAGCAGGACCTTCTCAGGTGGTTTTGGTGATTCTTCAGCCCCCAAAAACCAGTCCTCTCAGGTCCAAGTCTCTGATCAGAAATCCAGAGGCTCCTCAGAACTCTCTCCTGGTCCATTTTTTCCTCCCAAAAGTCTTTGCTCCTCAACTGCCACTGGTTCTCTTTCAGTCCCCATTTCAGGGTTCCAAATCTTCCCTGCCTCCCACCTTACAGGACCAAATGAGTTAACATCTATAAAGCATTTGCAAAATTTTAAGTACTATATAAGTGCTATCCATGATCATTAACTGGAACTATGACCTTGGTCTAGTTACTTCAACTTTATGGACCTCAGTTTCTTTTTCTGTGAGTTGAAGAAATTATACTAGATGACTTCTTAGGTCTAAGTTCCAGTTCTCACATTCTGAGCTTTGTGAAATCTGTCTTTCTAAAGTTTAGAGTTACAAAATAAAATCTTAGGTAAGTTTGACTTTGCCCAATGTTTCCTTTATTATTAAGAATCCTAAGATGTAGCCTGGTCTCATTCTTCCACTCTAGTTTTTCATTTTACTCAGAACATACTTTCTCCATTTCCTAAGAGATGAAATTGTCTTCAGCAGATTTCAGATAGTTGGCTTTTCACAAAATTGGACCTTCTATTTCCTTGCCTTAGGTATGTTTTTTTAAGTTGCTATCTTCTTGCATCTGTGCCAGTTTATGATCTGTTATTAGGAAAATATTACTTCTATCCTCTGTGTGGTTGAGTTTCTCCTATAACAATATGACTTCTTTTGGCATTTTCTAAATTTTCCTCTACTATGTTTTTTGACCAAAGGTTCATAGATTTTCATATATGTGTGTCTCCTTTTCACATCTATCCTACCTTCCCTTAAAATCACAGGACTTTTAAGCTACAAAGTTATTAGAGATGATTTATTCAAACGCCCTCATTTTATAGAACTGGATATTGAGTTTCCCATTGCAATTAGTCAGCAAAATGCAAATTCTCATTTTTCTTGATATTTTCCCTAATCTTGCAACCATAGTTTAACATTATTTATTCTTGTAATAATTGAAATGGGGTTGACAAATATAAGAATTTTTTAAAGATAATGTGGTTGCCATTTATAAAATATTATCCCTTAAGTCAGGTAAACTGTTAGCAGCTTTTATTTACAACAAGGTAGAGATATTAAATTGTGAAATATAGGAAGGAGGTAGAGAATTATCTGGCCTATCAACCTAAGTGCTGATCCTGTGAAGTCTGGCTCTGCCCTG
The DNA here is from genome assembly GCF_027887165.1 of Monodelphis domestica. Classification (NCBI taxonomy): domain Eukaryota; kingdom Metazoa; phylum Chordata; class Mammalia; order Didelphimorphia; family Didelphidae; genus Monodelphis; species Monodelphis domestica. Next base: position 254,881,642 of record NC_077231.1, on the reverse strand, counting down.
GTAAGGGGCTCCCTCAAGACCCAATCTCCATGTGGAGGTTCCAAATAGTGTCTTCAGTCAGAAATCCACCAACGCAAGCCTCTTCCTTCAGCTTCAGTCACTCACCCAGCAAGTCTCTCCAGCGCAGAAAGTTCCAGACAGGGATAAGACCAGGAAAAAGTGACTGCCTCCAAAAGTCTCCCTTCATCCTGGCTCGCCAATGCAGAATGAATCCAGAAAAAAGAGGTGACCAGACCATGTTTAGTCTCACCTTTTATATCCCGTTTTCCATGTCATTTCCTGCCTCTCTCCCTCTTTACAGGAACCAATCACAGCCTCCCAATTTTCCTAGCAGTGCCCAAGGGGGTTCAGTGCTTATGAACTTTGGGGCTGTGAATTAGTAAGTGACTTGTGAGCTCTCTTACCTAGTGACTTACCAAGTGCTAAGTAGGGGTATTTTAAATTCTTGATTTGATTAAATTAAAGGTTGCTAATTGATTACATTAAAAATAAACTAAGAGAGTCTAAATCTCTCTTCATTTTCTATTGATTCATGTTTCTTCATGCCATCCAGGAGCAGATAGAAGACAAGACCTTTGCTAAAACACTTAATTGTCTCATGAGAAGATATACATAGGGAAAGCAGTCATCCCAGAACCATAAGACTCTTTTCACAGGCTGATTACATTTGCATCAGCATAAGAAATGACATATTGCACTCCCAGGAAGGAATAGAAAGAGAAGAGATGATTACAGGTGTTGGAGAGAGAAGGGATCAGTTTGGTAGCTGGCTGAGTTAGCCCTTCAGAGTAGGATCTTATTATTCAGCCTTAAGTGTTATATTTTCCATAAACATCAGAAACACTCATGTTTGGTTATAAAAAATGAAAATACATTCCAAATCAAAAGAGAAACTAAATTTGGTTGATCCCTTCTTTTGTGGAGTGGGGCAGGGAAGGAGGAGGTAAGGGATACATTTCCTGTACAATGCTAGCTAGCCCTTTGTTGGCACAGATGACTGGGAGTTGACTCTTTTCAGCTGTTGACCTCCTCACTCCAGATCCATCTGTCTCCACTCTTTACATTTGACTGTTCCTCCCATGATCCCTCCAGCTAGCCAGCTTTTACTCATCTTTCCTCACATTGACTTTTTTTTTTTGCCTTTTTGAGGCAGCCTGGTGTAATTTGACCAGAAGTACACTTGGATGCCAAAGACTTTGGTTTGAATTCTGACTGATACCTCTGACCTATGTAACCTTCACGGTTACTTCACGGTTCCACAGCTCGGTTTCCTCAATCTGCAAAATGGAGATGATATACACACTACCTTTTAGGGTTATTTCAAGGAAAGTACCATATAATATGATGCTATATCATATTGTTACTAGATACATTGATATTACTAAATTCCACAGAGTTCTAGGTAATATGTAATATTGATGTTATCATGAATATCACAATTTCCTTTCATAGTTCTCTGGCATCCTTCCTTCCCTCAGGGGATAGAGCTGCACATGACTAACCTCCATACCCATCATGACCAATGCAGACACCTAAGACACAAGACACTGCAATGATTTCAGGCTGCAGACTACTGCAAAAAGTCCATCTTTAATTTTTTTTTCTTTTACATGTATTTATTTGTTACACTTAAATGCCCATTCAACTCCCTCCTTCCTTCTCTCCTCTCTTCCAATTAGAGAAGGCATTATTTGATAAAAAGATATATGGATAAAAAGCTAGGTTTTGTTTATTTCTCTTTATCAGTTCTTTCTTTTGAGGTGGACATATAGTAGTCATTCTTCAAACAATATTGCTGCTACTATATATATAATGTTTTCTTGGTTCTGCTCATTTCACTCTTGATAATTTCATTTTGGTCTTTATAGGTTTTTCCAAATTTAACCTGTTCATCATTTCTTACTGGGCAGTAGTATTCCTTCACAATTATATGCCACAACTTATTTAGCTATTGACCTTTATTGGCACAACAGTGTTGGATGGTTGCAAAACATGGAACGTCATGGTCTCAGAAGAATCCAAATTATAATAATCCAAAGACAATGTAAAGAGACTCATGGTGAGTGTGAGCAGGCTCAAGTTCATCGTTAACAATTGTATGCAAGGTGCTGAATAAAAGACATATGAAATAATAATAAAGCTGACATTGATATAGTGTTTCATAAATATTATCTGATTGAACCTCACAGTAGTCTGTGAGGAAGGTATAAGTGAACACTCCAGAGTCTACCTCCTTCTCTTCATCTGCTATAATGCAACCCTAAGAAACCTCCACTCTGGAGTTCTTCATGGTGGTGATTCCTTCTCTAGCACCACCATTTAAAATAAATTTAAACCTTTATCTTCTGTCTTAGAATCAATATTAAGTATCAGTTCCAAGGCTGAAGAGCAGTAAGAGGTAGGCAATTGGGGTTAAATGACTTTTCCACAGTCATATAGCTAGGAAGTGTCTGAGACCAGATAGCACCACCATTTTTTAAGTCACATTTCATCTCACTCTCACCTAGGTTCTCTTTGGAAGCCTCCTTCTCACCTGCAACCCAACATTCTTCATGAATATCCTTTCTTCTTCCTTTCTAGCACCCCCTATGTGTATTGTCTTCCTCCATTAGAATGTAAGTCTTGGAGATCAAGGTTGGTCTGGCTTGTTTATAGTTGTATCCCCAGTGCTTAATCAGTGCCCAGCACAAAGTTAAGTGCTTAATAAATCCTCTATCTATCCATCCATCCATCCATTCATCTATCTATCGATCGATCTTTTTTTTTTTAAACTCTTACCTTCCATCTTGGAGTCAATACTGTGCACTGGCTCCAAGGCAGAAGAGTGGTAAGGGCTAGGCAATGGGGGTCAAGTGACTTGCCCAGGGTCACACAGCTGGGAAGTGTATGAGGCCAGATTTTGAACCTAGGACCTCCCATCTCTAGGTCTGGCTCTCAATCAACTGAGACACCCAGTTGCCCCCTATCTATCAGTCTTAAAGATAAGGAGACAGAGATTGGGTCTGAATCCAGATCTCCCTTGATTTCTTTCTATTGAACTCTCTAGCCATATATTGATTAAAAAAAAAAAGTAGTATCATGGTCGTGTAGTGAAAGTGAGATCCTTGGACAACCCAAGTGATGAACGAATCCATGAACTATGAAAAGAGAATTGATCTGCATTGGGGAAATGAAACCCTTGAACAAGGGTTTGCTTGTTGGCAGAAGGAATATTCATGAAGAGATCACCAGCTATTGAAGTAATAACACATATATATCCTTGCATAAAGATGGCAGGATTTGGAGGCATTTAATATTGCAGAATCATCTTCTTTCCCTTTAGTCCTACCTCTACCTCTTATAGTTAGAGCCACTCTTTTTCAACTACTCACTTCAAGCAGCTGTCTCTAATTTCATCCTGTCCTTGTCCTCCTGTCCTTGTCCCTGGGATGGTGGGGATTTCCTGGAACCATTTGGAGTATATGGGATAATAGAGAAAGATATTTCTGAGGCCCTAAGGTGACCATCTATCTAGCCACTTATTATTAAGATTAATAGTACCCAATAGTATAAATTATTAGTCCATTCTTTACTCGAAGAAGCAATGAGCAGTCCAGATTTCATCTTTGTTTAGGGAGTTTAATAATGGACTTTGATTAAAAATTTTTTTTCTGTTGATTTGAGCCCCTAGCTAGACATTCTAGTAATTAATAATCTCTCTGTAGAGTTTCTATGTCTCCCTCTTCTTGTCTCTTTCTGTCTTTCTTTGTTGCTATCGCTGTCTGTTTCTATGTCTGTCTCTGTCACTACCTCTTTCTCTGTCACTATCTCTCTCTCTCTCATTACATTTAAGCAAATTAAATACATGCAGATAGGAGAAGGAAAGGTCACCATTTTAGTTGTCAGTGAACGCAGAGCTACAGTTTCTCCTCCACTGACTCCAGTGACTTTAGCATACTTTAACTCCCCCTCTTCCAACTCCATCCCCACCCCACCTCCCATTTAAGATTGTGGCAGCAGCTGGTCATCAGGAGCTCCACCCACCTTCCTTCTTTGGTCCAGTCCTCAACCCTCCAACCCATTAGGCCCAGAGGCTGGGAATTTGGGGGGGGAGGGTGCTGGAGGCAGCTTCCCCTTGCCTCCACTTGCCCCACCGTTCTTGGGCTATGATAGCTCTCAATCCATTATCACAATCAAATTTCTCTAGTGCTTATCACATCTCTGGCATGTTTACCTTCCTCTCCCTGACATCATACTGTCCTAGCATCTTCTATTCTTCCCTTCTGTCTTTGGGAGGAAAGGGGCTGAGCTTCCATTCCCAGTAGCTCTCCAAGCAGATAAACCTAGGCAAGCATCCATTCTGTATACTCTAATTCTGTGCCAGCTTCTTTGAGGGCACAATGGCTATTTGTATGACAGAACACATACCAAACAATTAACCCTTTATCCTTCTTAAGTTTGTTCTAAGCGGACTTCCGGTTAAGATGGCGGCTTAGAGAAAGCTGAAGTTCAGATCTCCGGAAAACCCTTCCCGACCGATCTCAAACTAGAAGCTCCTAAGGCGCCGAAATTCAAAACGATCAACAGCACAGACCCTGGGAACCCTCCTCCTGGACCTGGACCCGGTTCAAAAGGTACGGCTCCCCTTAAAAGCCAGAACCCGAGATCCCTCGGACCTCAGGGGTAGGAGCGCAGAGTCCAAGGCTCCCGGAAGTGGCAGCCGCGCCGGGCTCAGAGAGCAGGGTCTGAGGAACAACAACCCTCAGGGTCTTCTACCCAAGTCCCAGTCCGGGTGAAAGTTACTGCCTGGGGCTTCCGCTGCAAAGAGCCGGTAGGTCAAAGAGCCGGTAGGTCCGGGTGAAAGTTACTGCCTGGGGCCTCCGCTGCAGAGAGCTAGTCAAAACAACAGCAACCCTCAGGGCGGGCAAGACAGCCTCACGGGCTGGATCCTGCTATCCAAGTCTCAGTGAAAGTCTGTGCTCTCGGAGCTTGGGGAAGCTGCAGCCCATCCCCCCGCAGGCCGACGAAACAGCCTCACGGCCAGGGATTCTGAAGGCAACTTCCGGAAATCGAGCCAGGGGGAGAGTGTGGCCTCGTGGTCCGACCCTTCCATTCCAGTTCCAGTGAGGCATATTCAGTTTAACCCAGGGAAAGCTCATAGAACCATCTGCCCAGGACTGCCTCTGAACACCAGACAGAGGCAAGAAAAACTAATCCTCCACATTCAGAAATGGCAAACTCCACAGAACCACAGAAGCCCCAAAATACCAAGAAAAATAAGAAGAAAGGGGCGACTCTGGACACATTCTATGGAGCCAAAATACAAAATACAGAGCAGATAGAAGAAGATATACAAGAAAATTCTCCAAAATCTTCCAAAGGAAATAGAAACTCTCCACAAACCCATGAAGAATTTGAATCAGAAAGGACCAAAAAGATGGAAGCCCTCTGGGAGGAAAAGTGGGAAATGATGCAAAAGAAATTCACGCATCTACAAAACCAGTTTGACCAAACTGTAAAAGAAAACCAGGCTTTAAAGCAAGAACTAATAAAGCAAAGCCAAAACACCAAGAAATTAGAAGAGAACATAAAATATCTCACCGACAAGGTGATAGATCTGGAAAACAGGGGGAGAAGAGAAAATTTAAGAATAATTGGACTCCCAGAAAAGCCAGAAATAAACACCAAACTGGACATGGTGATACAAGATATAATCAAAGAAAATTGCCCAGAGATTCTAGAACAAGGGGGCAATACAGCCACTGACAGAGCTCACAGAACACCTTCTACACTAAACCCCCAAAAGACAACTCCCAGGAATGTAATTGCCAAATTCCAAAGCTATCAAACAAAAGAAAAAATCCTACAGGAAGCCAGAAAAAGACAATTTAGATATAAAGGAATGCCAATCAGGATCACACAAACCTTGCAAGTTCTACGCTGAATGATCGTAAGGCATGGAACATGATCTTCAGAAAGGCAAGAGAGCTGGGTCTCCAACCAAGAATCAGCTACCCAGCAAAACTGACTATATACTTCCAAGGGAAAGTATGGGCATTCAACAAAATAGAAGACTTCCAACTTTTTGCAAAGAAAAGACCAGAGCTCTGTGGAAAGTTTGATACCGAAAATCAAAGAGCAAGGAATACCTGAAAAGGTAAATATTAAGGAAAGGGGAAAAATGTTATCTTCTTTTACTCAAACTCTCTTCTATAAGGACTACATTTATATCAATCTATGTATACTAATATGTGGGGAAAATGTAATGTATAAATAGGGGGTAAAGAAAGACCAAATAGAATAATGGTTCTCACACAAAGATTCACAGGGGAAGGGGAGGGGAAGAAAACTCCTATAAGAAGGAGAGGAAGAGAGGGGGGGGGGTTTACTTAAACCTCAATCTCAGGGAAATCAACTCTGAGAGGGAAAAACATCCAGATCCATTGGGATCTTGAATTCTATCTTACCCAACAAGGGTAAGGAGAAGGGAAAACCAAGGGGGGGAGGGGGAGAGGGAGAACAAAAAGGGAGGGAAAGAGAGGGGGGAGGGGGAGGGAACAAAAAGGGAGGGACTAAAAAGGGAAACATCAAGGGAGGGGACAAGGGGGACTGATTCAAAGTAAATCACTGGACTAAAAGGTAGAGCCGAAGAAGAAAAGGTTAGAATTAGGGAAGGCAATCAAAATGCCAGGGAGTCCACAAATGACAATCATAACTTTGAACGTGAATGGGATGAACTCACCCATAAAACGTAGACGAATAGCTGAATGGATTAGAATCCAAAACCCTACCATATGTTGTCTTCAAGAAACACACATGAGGCGGGTTGACACCCACAAGGTCAGAATTAAAGGATGGAGTAAGACCTTCTGGGCCTCAACTGATAGAAAGAAGGCAGGAGTGGTAATCATGATATCTGATAAAGCCAATGCAAAAATAGACCTGATCAAAAGGGATAGGGAAGGTAATTATATTTTGTTAAAAGGGACTCTAGACAATGAGGAAATATCATTAATCAACATGTATGCACCAAATAATATAGCACCCAAATTTCTAATGGAGAAACTAGGAGAATTGAAGGAAGAAATAGACAATAAAACCATACTAGTGGGAGACTTAAACCAACCATTATCAAATTTAGATAAATCAAATCAAAAAATAAATAAGAAAGAGGTAAAAGAAGTGAATGAAATCTTAGAAAAATTAGAATTAATAGACATATGGAGAAAAATAAATAGGGATAAAAAGGAATACACCTTCTTCTCAGCACCACATGGCACATTCACAAAAATTGACCATACGTTAGGTCACAGAAACATAGCACACAAATGCAAAAAAGCAGAAATAATGAATGCAGCCTTCTCAGATCACAAGGCAATAAAAATAATGATTAGTAATGGTACATGGAAAACCAAATCTAAAACCAATTGGAAATTAAACAATATGATACTCCAAAACCGTTTAGCTAAAGAAGAAATCATAGAAACAATTAATAATTTCATCAAGGAAAATGACAATGGCGAAACATCCTTTCAAACCTTTTGGGATGCAGCCAAAGCGGTAATCAGAGGCAAATTCATATCCCTGAAAGCTCATATTAACAAACAAGGGAGAGCAGAGATCAATCAATTGGAAATGCAATTGAAAAAACTCGAAAGCGATCAAATTAAAAACCCCCAGCAGAAAACCAAATTAGAAATCCTAAAAATTAAGGGAGAAATTAATAAAATCGAAAGTGATAGAACTATTGATTTAATAAGTAAGACAAGAAGCTGGTACTTTGAAAAAACAAACAAAATAGACAAAGTACTGGTCAATCTAATTAAAAAAAGGAAGGAAGAAAAGCAAATTCACAGCATTAAAGATGAAAAGGGGGACAGCACCTCCAATGAGGAGGAAATTAAGGCAATCATTAGAAATTACTTTGCCCAATTATATGGCAATAAATACACCAATTTAGGAGAAATGGATGAATATATACAAAAATACAAACTGCCTAGACTAACAGAAGAGGAAATAGAATTCTTAAATAATCCCATATCAGAAATTGAAATCCATCAAGCCATCAAAGAACTTCCTAAGAAAAAATCCCCAGGGCCTGATGGATTCACCTGTGAATTCTATCAAACATTCAGAGAACAGTTAACCCCAATACTATACAAACTATTTGACATAATAAGCAAAGAGGGAGTTCTACCAAACTCCTTTTACGACACAAACATGGTACTGATTCCAAAACCAGGCAGGTCAAAAACAGAGAAAGAAAACTATAGACCAATCTCCCTAATGAATATAGATGCAAAAATTTTAAATAGGATACTAGCAAAAAGACTCCAGCAAGTGATCAGAAGGATCATTCACCATGATCAAGTAGGATTCATACCAGGGATGCAGGGCTGGTTCAACATTAGGAAAACCATCCACATAATCGACCACATCAACAAGCAAACTAGCAAGAACCACATGATTATCTCAATAGATGCAGAAAAAGCCTTTGATAAAATACAACACCCATTCCTATTAAAAACACTAGAAAGCATAGGAATAGAAGGGTCATTCCTAAAAATAATAAACAGTATATATCTAAAACCAACAGCTAATATCATCTGCAATGGGGATAAACTAGATGCATTCCCAATAAGATCAGGAGTGAAACAAGGATGCCCATTATCACCTCTACTATTTGACATTGTACTAGAAACACTAGCAGTAGCAATTAGAGAAGATAAAGAAATTGAAGGCATCAGAATAGGCAAGGAGGAGACCAAGTTATCACTCTTTGCGGATGACATGATGGTCTACTTAAAGAATCCTAGAGATTCAACCAAAAAGCTAATTGAAATAATCAACAACTTTAGCAAAGTTGCAGGATACAAAATAAACCCACATAAATCATCAGCTTTTCTATATATCTCCAACACAGCTCAGCAGCAAGAACTAGAAAGAGAAATCCCATTCAAAATCACCTTAGACAAAATAAAATACCTAGGAATCTATCTCCCAAGACAAACACAGGAACTATATGAACACAACTACAAAACACTCGCCACACAACTAAAACTAGACTTGAACAATTGGAAAAACATTAACTGCTCATGGATAGGACGAGCCAATATAATAAAAATGACCATCCTACCCAAACTTATTTATCTATTTAGTGCCATACCCATTGAACTACCAAAATACTTCTTCACTGATTTAGAAAAAACCATAACAAAGTTCATTTGGAAGAACAAAAGATCAAGGATATCCAGGGAAATAATGAAAAAAAACACATATGATGGGGGCCTTGCAGTCCCAGACCTCAAACTATATTACAAAGCAGCAGTCATCAAAACAATTTGGTACTGGCTAAGAAACAGAAAGGAAGATCAGTGGAATAGACTGGGGGAAAACGACCTCAGCAAGACAGTATACAATAAACCCAAAGATCCCAGCTTTTGGGACAAAAATCCACTATTCGATAAAAACTGCTGGGAAAATTGGAAGACAGTGTGGGAGAGACTAGGAATAGATCAACACCTCACACCCTACACCAAGATAAATTCAAAATGGGTGAGTGACTTAAACATAAAGAAGGAAACCATAAGTAAATTGGGTAAACACAGAATAGTATACATGTCAGACCTTTGGGAGGGGAAAGGCTTTAAAACCAAGCAAGATATAGAAAGAATCACAAAATGTAAAATAAATAATTTTGACTACATCAAACTAAAAAGCTTTTGTACAAACAAAACCAATATAACTAAAATCAGAAGGGAAACAACAAATTGGGAAAAAATCTTCATAGAAACCTCTGACAAAGGTTTAATTACTCATATTTATAATGAGCTAAATCAATTGTACAAAAAATCAAGCCATTCTCCAATTGATAAATGGGCAAGGGAAATGGATAGGCAGTTCTCAGATAAAGAAATCAAAACTATTAACAAACACATGAAGAAGTGTTCCACATCTCTTATAATCAGAGAGATGCAAATCAAAACAACTCTGAGGTATCACCTCACACCTAGCAGATTGGCTAACATAACAGCAGAGGAAAGTAATGAATGCTGGAGGGGATGTGGCAAAGTAGGGACATTAATTCATTGCTGGTGGAGTTGTGAACTGATCCAACCATTCTGGAGGGCAATTTGGAACTATGCCCAAAGGGCGACAAAAGAATATCTACCCTTTGACCCAGCCATAGCACTGCTGGGTCTGTATCCCAAAGAGATAATGGACACAAAGACTTGTACAAAAATATTCATAGCTGCGCTCTTTGTGGTGGCCCAAAACTGGAAAACGAGGGGATGCCCATCAATTGGGGAATGGCTGAACAAACTGTGGTATATGTTGGTGATGGAATACTATTGTGCTCAAAGGAATAATAAAGTGGAGAAGTTCCATGGAGACTGGAACAACCTCCAGGAAGTGATGCAGAGCGAGAGGAGCAGAACCAGGAGAACATTGTACACAGAGACTAATACACTGTGGTATAATCGAACGTAATGGACTTCTCCATTAGGGGCGGTGTAATGTCCCTGAACAACTTTCAGGGATCCAGGAGAAAAAAAACACCATTCATAAGCAAAGGATAAACTATGGGAGTGGAAACACCGAGAAAAAGCAACTGCCTGAATACAGAGGTTGAGGGGACATGACAGAGGATAGACTTTAAATGAACACTCTAATGCAAATACTATCAACAAAGCAATGGGTTCAAATCAAGAAAACATCTAATGCCCAGTGGACTTACGCGTCGGCTATGGGGGGTGGGGGGGAGGAAAAGAAAATGATCTATGTCTTTAACGAATAATGCTTGGAAATGATCAAATAAAATATATATAAAAAAAAAAAAAGAATAGTATACATGTCAGACCTTTGGGAGGGGAAAGGCTTTAAAACCAAGCAAGATATAGAAAGAATCACAAAATGTAAAATAAATAATTTTGACTACATCAAACTAAAAAGCTTTTGTACAAACAAAACCAATATAACTAAAATCAGAAGGGAAACAACAAATTGGGAAAAAATCTTCATAGAAACCTCTGACAAAGGTTTAATTACTCATATTTATAATGAGCTAAATCAATTGTACAAAAAATCAAGCCATTCTCCAATTGATAAATGGGCAAGGGAAATGGATAGGCAGTTCTCAGATAAAGAAATCAAAACTATTAACAAGCACATGAAGAAGTGTTCTACATCTCTTATAATCAGAGAGATGCAAATCAAAACAACTCTGAGGTATCACCTCACACCTAGCAGATTGGCTAACATAACAGCAAAGGAAAGTAATGAATGCTGGAGGGGATGTGGCAAAGTAGGGACATTAATTCATTGCTGGTGGAGTTGTGAACTGATCCAACCATTCTGGAGGGCAATTTGGAACTATGCCCAAAGGGCGACAAAAGAATATCTACCCTTTGACCCAGCCATAGCACTGCTGGGTCTGTACCCCAAAGAGATAATGGACACAAAGACTTGTACAAAAATATTCATAGCTGCACTCTTTGTGGTGGCCCAAAACTGGAAAACGAGGGGATGCCCATCAATTGGGGAATGGCTGAACAAACTGTGGTATATGTTGGTGATGGAATACTATTGTGCTCAAAGGAATAATAAAGTGGAGAAGTTCCATGGAGACTGGAACAACCTCCAGGAAGTGATGCAGAGCGAGAGGAGCAGAACCAGGAGAACATTGTACACAGAGACTAATACACTGTGGTATCATCGAACGTAATGGACTTCTCCATTAGGGGCGGTGTAATGTCCCTGAACAACTTTCAGGGATCCAGGAGAAAAAAAAACACCATTCATAAGCAAAGGATAAACTATGGGAGTGGAAACACCGAGAAAAAGCAACTGCCTGAATACAGAGGTTGAGGGGACATGACAGAGGATAGACTTTAAATGAACACTCTAATGCAAATACTATCAACAAAGCAATGGGTTCAAATCAAGAAAACATCTAATGCCCAGTGGACTTACGCGTCGGCTATGGGGGGTGGGGGGGAGGAAAAGAAAATGATCTATGTCTTTAACGAATAATGCTTGGAAATGATCAAATAAAATATATTTAAAAAATTAAAAAAAAAAAAAGTTTGTTCTAAGCATTAGTATATCTTTTCTCCCTCCTCCATTCCATTATCTAGGTTGGAACCAGATATTTCTATTGGACCCAACTCCATGCCACTCTAAAACTGAATGCAGGAATATTCTAATTTAGGGCCAACTCCCTGGACCTTCCACTTCAACTACCACCAACCTCCACTTCCTGTAACCAGCCAGTTAATCTCTTTCTTTGGAATAAAGTAATCCCTGCTAGCACAGTTCCTGTTACAGCACAAATAAGTCACCTGGGAGAGGCCACTGAGGCATTAAGTCACTAACACACGTAATTTTCTTGATCACTTGACTCTCGCGAAGCAAAGATATACATGGGCTAGGATTATAGATCCAACCCTAGAGAAAGGAGAGGTTAGAGCATGGGTTCTCTACCTGGGGAGTATGAGCATGTTTATTTGTTTTGAAAATATTTCAATAAATATATTTCAATATAATGTATTTCCTTTGTAATCTGGCATATGCTTTTAAAAGCATTATTCTGAGATGTTGCCGAGTTCACCAGACTGTCAAAAGGGTCCCTGCCACAGAAAAGAGTGACTGAACTTGAGGGTGGATTGCTCCAGGAGAAGAGAGATCTTACTTCACATCTGGCCTAGAGCCAGCCTTGCCATACTGTTCTGTGGTTACTTTGAGCCCCACATAGGATTGAAAGGGTTTCTGCAGGTCATTATGAGGGCAATAAATTGGGAAAGATTCATTCCAAACCTTCTAAGTTGTCACTCATGAAGCTAAGTAGTCAAAGAGCAAGAAGCAGGGAAAGTAAATCCTCCAGATTAGGAAGGTTAAACAGAGGCTCTTTATGGTAAAGGGACAGTGGTATCTCCGCCATATCATTCTGTCAACAAACCTTGGTCTTTGAGCCTGAGATATCTCTCATAAATCAATTCTATGTAAAAATAAAATTAAAAAGAATCTCTCAGCTAAACAAACTATGGTTTAGGAATGGAAGGAATAGTATAGTATCATAAGAAATGAAGGAATATGAAAAATTCACAGAAGCATAGGAAGAGATGATACGGGAAGAAGAAAGCAGAACCAGGAAAGCAATATTCATGACGGCTACAACCATATAAGCAAAAAGAAGGATGACAAACTAAATGGAATGCTTTTTAATTAAAATAACTAAGCTTGTCTCTGAAGAAGAGCTGCGGAAATGAGCCTCCCTTCTCTTGCAGAAGTGGCTGAGGATGTTGCATATACTTAGAGTTGGGTAATGTGTTGGTTGATTTTGTTTTACTCTTTTTTTTTCTTTTTCTCATTCTTTTATATTCTTTGTTAAAAAGGGATGGCTCATTGATCAAGAGAAAGTAAAGCAAAGGGAGCCACAAGAAAATTTCAATAAAAGTTCAAAATTGATTTTATAAAAAAGTTTCTTAGCAATCTTGCTTATATCTCAGAACCAACTAGATGGTCTTAATTGATGACAGATTCAGTCTGTAATTCTCCAATAAGTCATTTCTGGGTTTATCAATTGTCTTCCTTAGAAAATCATCACTCTCTCTTCTCCCCTCTTTGAAAAATAAAAATTACTATACCTAGCCTCCTCCTTCTCATTAACTGCCACACTTACTATCCTAAGAAACCTCCACTCCAAGACTGTCTTCCCCTCATTGATAATTTCTTCCCAGCACAACTCTTTTAAAAAAAAAGAGGGGGTAGCTGGGTGGCTCAGTGGATTGAGAGTCAGGCCTAGAGATGGGAGGTCCTAGGTTCAAAATCTGGCCTCAGACACTTCCCAGCTGTGTGACCCTGGGCAAGTCACTTAACCCCCATTGCCTAGCCCTTACCACTCTTCTGCCTTGGAGCCAATACATAGTATTGGCTCCAAGACAGAAGGTAAGAGTTTAAAAAAATATATACTGAAAGGGTTAGGTACCTGACTCCAGACTTAGTGACATCCCAGTTCAAAACCAGACTTCTGATTTGGGCATTTTGGGGGGTGGTTTTGTCCCATCAAACATCTCTGTTTCCCTTTCCCACTCTGAAAATGACTCGTGTGTGACTCCCTGGGCTTTATTGTGTTTCTACAGCTAAGCCTGGGAGGACAAAGATTTGCTTTTGCTATTCCTGCCTCTTAGAGCAGCCAAAGATGAAAGAGATAAGTGAGGACTCTACGTTGCCCCAGCTTCCTGCTTCTGCCATGAATCACAGCCTAAGCTAAATAAGGTAGGTTTGGGGGAGGAAGGAAAACAACAATATGAGGAAATTCACATGGTAACATCTGGATTAGTGTCAAAGGTTGTTAAGAGAAAGGACAGAAACAATGATTATACTCATGAAGTCTGAGGAATAGAAGGCACCAAGAACAAAAGCTGCCAATCAATATTGATTTTCTGCAGTTGCTGTTGATTTTAAATACACTCAAAGGATCAAAAGACTTTGAAAAGAGACTAGGGAATTAGATGTGAATCAGAGCATCAATTCAGCCCAGTTTTTTCTTCTTGTTAGAGGAGTGGTCCTTTTTTCGAGTACATGGGGAGTTCTTACACATGGTCTTACACTAGTTTAGAGCTGGAAGGGACCTGGAAAATCCCTTTTATATTACAAGGAACTGAGGCAGAGAGAGATGTAAATGACTTGCCCAAAGTCACACAAATGGTCAAGGAAAGAAAAAGGACCAGAACTCAAGTACTCCAATTCTCTGCACTACAACAAACTACTTTCAGATGGAGAGACAATTGAGTCATGTTATTTCCTTAGCATAGTCCTACCCACACATATCACTCAAGTGTTGACCCTCTGAGTGGTCAGACTGTGCAACTATTATGAGAACAAGCTCCAAGATAGGTAAAAGGTGCCAAGATTCCTTATGTGTCCTAAAAATAAATCACTCCCACAAATTGTAGTCAATACAATTATATTTTTGAATAAACTTGAATAGAATATTGTTATTTAGTTACCATGTACAATTTATATGTTCTTTCTGATCCACATTAAAGCTTTCTCTTTAGATTATAAGGTTCTTGCACCATTTTTTGTTATTGTCCAGAAATATGGTTAATTCTTTTTATTTTCTGCCTTTATTTGAGTTCTGTGGCCCTGCCAAGCATTTGCTTGAGTTCTGTGTGTTCTCCTAATACCTAATCAATTCTGCCATATCTACTTTTTCCTACATTCTGTCACAACCATAATTCCTTTCTTGTTTAACTTTCTGCTAGATTTGTCTACCAATGAGAGAAACACATTGAAGTCTCTGTAACTATTGCCTTAGGAATTAGGTCTTTTTGCAATTCAGTCAGCTTTCCCTTAAATAAATTGCATTCCAAAATCAGTGCAGTTTTAAACTTAAAAGCTATCAAGAGCTTCAATCAGTTATTATCTTGAGGTACATGAACTTGTTTTTTGTTTCTAAATATTTTGATAACTGTATTTCAATGTAATTGACTACATTTTATAATCCTACATGCTTCATTTTATGCATGTGCAAATATTATTCTTAGAAGGGATCCATTGGATTCAACAGACTGCCAATGGAGTAAATTGATATCAAAAAGATCAAAAAAGATGAAGACCCTCTGATGTAGAAGCTAAGATTTTTGTTGCATATATTTAATACTGGTATTTATTGTGGTACCTTTAAGTATAATGTAATTTCTCTGAATCTGTCTTTTGGCAGTATTTATGTTTACTGATACTTTGTCTAAAATTATTATTGTTATCCCTACTCTTTTGGATTCAGATCAAGTGTGAAAAAATCTACTCTACCCCATCATTTAAACTCTGTTTGAATCTTTATATTTAAATATGTTTCATATATACATATATATATATATATGGAAAACATTTGTATTGTGTTTTCTAATGCATTCTTTGGTTTATGGGTAAATTAAGCCTACCTGCATTCAAGGTTATAATTATTGAAAGTTTTTTTGCTAACCATAAAATCTTGTTAACTATTTTTTTCAATTGATCAGGAGGTATCAATGCCTTGCTTTGATTCAATCTAATTTGAGACTCCTCTCCCCACTATAATTATCCCGCACCCCTCTTCTATAGAATTATTCTGAGTGTTGTTGGGTTTTTTTTTTAATTTCTGAAGCAAATAATTTTTCTTTGTTTTTTGAGATACTACATTCTGCCCCTTCTGAACAATAAACAATCCAGAACAATGCAGATTTGAACTCCACAGTCTCTTCTGGTCTACTTGCAAAATTGTTTCCTTGAATTTTAAGTGTTAGAGATTGAGAATTGCATTGCTAGGTGAGTTAAACTGGGGCTTGCTCTCTGCTAGAGATTCTATAGATTCTACTGGCCTGTACTTAGCCTTCCAGTTTCAATATTTTAGGAAATATTATTGTTTGATTTCTGTTCTATGGTACTGAAGTTGTTTCTTTCACTGTATTTTGTTGTTGTTGTTGTTAATGAGAAATTCTGAGTTTGTATCACCACGTTCCACTTTCAAAACTTTGGTTTGTGAAGACCTCCTGCCTTTCTTCTAATTTTGCTACTTTTTAGAAAACTTTCTTGTACTATTTCTTGTATCTCTAAATTTTTGTGCTCCATTTCTTCCATTCTCTTTTTCAGTGTTTCACTACTTCATTAAAATTTTCCAGGTTGCATTCGGAACTGTCTCTTTTTGAGTTTTATTGAGGAGCTCTAATTTTGCTTTTTATCTTTTCCTTTTTTCTTTTATTGGATTTTTCAGCTACTCAAGAGGTTCTTATGGTGGATCTGTCTCATTTCTTGGGCACCAGTTATAGTTACTGTAACATTATTCTGTCTTCAATATTTTTCCTGTGATCTTCTGCCTCATAATAGTTTTTAAATTTTATTGACAATGTCTTTTTTAATGTCTTATATATTCAACTCCTCTGGTGTTATTTCTATGTTATTTAATAAGGTTACTTTATTTCTCTTCTTTTATTGTTGTTCTGCCTTACTTGGTGCAGTTTTTAATGTTTTGAGGTGATGAAAATGATCTATGCTTAGATATGATCTTTCACCCACCTGATTTCTCTCTAATAAAAATAAGAAATGTCAGAATGATGGAGGAAGACAAGGTGGGTTAAAAGAATGAATACTGGACAGAATCAATCATAGTTCTGGCACCAGTTAACTGGGAGATATTGAAGAAATTATTTTCTATGTTTCATTTTCTTCATCTGTAAAATATGGATACTGATAACTGCACTGGATCAAAAGTCCTTATTATCATGATGAATGATTTTTAAATGCTTCTTCTATGAACAGTGTACTAGGACATACTGTATGCACAAACATGGAGAACTATAAAATGCCAGACAAATACAAAATACTGGTATTATTCTCCACTCCTATCTGATAACAGTCCTAGCTGGAGGGGAAAATACCTGGGGAAAAGCTGTCTAAAGAGAAAGTACAGAGTGTCACCCACTTGACCTCTGAAAAAAATCCAAGATATCATGCTGAGAGAGAGAGAGAGAGAGAGAGAGAGAGAGAGAGAGAGAGAGAGAGAGAGGGAGAGGGAGAGAGAGTGAAGTTGAATGTTATTCATTACCTTCTGGACAACATTTTATAAGGGTTTTATGCTGGAGCCATAGGCTGGATAATAAATGTAATAAAAGTGGGAAATGGAGGTTTAATGTAACTATGCAGGATGATGATGTAATCTATGTAGTAAACAAAAGTAGCTATTGAGTTATAAATAATATTTTATAGCAATCTTGAACAGATCTGATGCCAGATGTACAGTACATGTGCATGCACGCACACATACACTTTATTAAAATTCCTTTTCTTTGAAGATAGGGCAAAATAATCTACAATACAAAGATACACATGTGCACTTCTCACGTGGACTATGCTTCGAGATTTCTTTTTTACTTATTTAACTATTTGTGGGCCAAATGTAGGTTAGGTTTAACTTAGTCCAAATTGATTATTTTGTACATAAATCTCCAAACTAAATTAGGAGACTTTTTGAGTTGGAAGGGATCTCCAATGTCTTCTATTACCACTCTGTACCTTAAGCACAAACACTATCAGTCTATTAATCGATTGAGTATTTCTTAAATGCTTAAAATGTAAACCAAGCACTCTACTAAGCACTAAGAATTCAAAGACAACAATAAAGCAATCCCTTCCTGTGAGGAATTCACATTCTAGGAACATTCTCAGCAAACAATCTAGTCTGTTCTCGAAGACTTTTAGCAATAGAAAGTTAATTCTCTATTGAGGCAGACCATTCTACTTTTGGACAACTTGAATTTTTAGCAAGTCCTTTATTCTGTTGTACTGAAATCTATCTCCCTAGAACTCCCTTAGACCAACTGGTCTTTGTATGTTTGGTAGAAAGAGAATGGGAAGAGACTGACTTCATCTTCTTTCTCTGACAAGGGGACTTTAAATATAACCCTAAGCTCCATATTTATGTTACTTTTCCTTTACATTTTCCTATACATGACAGCTTCTCAAATATTTGAAGACAATAATCAAATACTCCCACTGTGCCTTTTTATCTCTAGATAAAAAGTCCCCAATTTTTAAACTGATATTAATGTGACATAGTTACTACTCCTTTATCGTGCTAGTCTTTCACTAGACACTTAGAATTCCAAATAACTCAAATTAAATGCAGGGATCAGAACTGAACCCAAACTCCAGATAAAGTCTGGAACTATCCACCCTATGTCAGTACCCTAGAGCAAAGTCCCAGTTGCCATGTCCCATTCATAATGTTTTATGTGAATTGCAGAGTTAGGGGAAAGGAAAGATAAGTGTTATTGTTTCAAATGATTCTTAGAAATGAATGTTAAATGCTGCATTTGAAAATTTGTGTCCTAAAATCCTTGTGGACAGAGATCTTTCAGGATGGTATCACATAGCAAATAAGTTGGATCTGATGTGAAAAATATTTTCAGAACATAAATTTTTGTTAAATTAGCTATGCAAAAAGAATTTCAGAGAGTTTAATGGTAAAGATGGACTACCTTCCTACTATGCCCTATACCAAGATTTCAAAGTCCCTTATAACCAGTCTGCTTCCTACCTTTCCAGTTTTTTATGCATCACTACCATCCATTTGATCTATAATCCAATGACACTAACTTCCTTTTTATTTCTTGAACAAGAGACTCTCTCTCTCTCTCTCTCTCTCTCTCTCTCTCTCTCTCTATTTCTCTCTCTCTCTCTCTCTCTCTCTCTCTCTCTTTCTCCCCAACTCTCTGTTTCTTTCCTCTAGGCATTTTCTTTTTTTAATTATGTTTTTATTGATATTTTCTGTTCATTGTTCTAAGCCACAAGAACAATGGACACTAAGCAATGGGAGTTAAGTGACTTGCCCAAGGTCACACAACTGGGACACATCCAAGTTCAGATTTGAACCCAGGACCTTCCCATTTCTAGACCTGGTTCTCAATCCACTGGGTCACCTAGCTGCTCCCTCTCTCCATTAAAGTCTTTCAAGGTTGTTTTTTAAAATTATTTTGATTGTTTCTTCTTCTGGGACAGTAGTATTCCATTACAAACATATATCACAACTTGTTAAGCCATTCTTTAATTGATGGACATACTTTCAGTTTCCAATTCTTTCTTCCAACTTTTAATTCCAACTGTTTAGCAATTTCATTTGGTAGCTTCCAGGCACATTACTTTATCTTGTTCTTTGGGTTGGATTGTAGTGTATTTAGATGAGATGGAACGAAATGTTGATACTTCATCAAATGCCATGCATTCAGGATGTAGCCAGAATTTGCTCAGTAATCTCTTTGCATATGCTACTTCCAAATCAGCGTCAGAAACTCTAAGAAAGATACTGTTGGAAGTCTTTCATAATTGACAGATTGGTGGATTTGGAGTAGGAAGACCTGAGACTGAGCCCTGGCAATGGTACATATTAGCTATGTGACCTTGAGCAAGTCATTAATCCCTCTCGTCTTGGTTTCTTCATCTGTAAAATGAAGAGATTGGATTGGATGACTTCCAAGGTCCTATCTAGCTAAAATGCATGTAAAAGACTCATACAAATGATTTAAAGCAAAGAAAGCACAAGAAGACTAACAATAGAACACTTGATAATAATAATAAAAAAAAAAAACCTTACAGAACAAGAATGAAAAGCAAATGATTGAGGGTTTTTTTGTTGTTAGAGTTTATATACATGTATGTATTTTTCCTTATAAGAAGTTGAGAGAAAATCATGGCAGAACTGAGAAAGAGCTGACCATGGAATCAGGAAGAAGGTCCAGTTCCTAAAAAACAAATATTGAGTATTTGACCCTAACTGAATGTCTTCCCATTCTTAATAGCTCTTCATGACATTAAGTTGCATATTAATGACTGATCTGCATCAGTAGTTTCCCCAATGGGTACTCCCTAGACAACTGAAATCACAGGTCCTGTTTAAAAAAAAATGTTTGGAGTTCAGAGTTTTATGCTGATTGTTTCATTAGTTTTTTTTTATCATATTCATGGTTATTAAGTCTATGACAGATAATTTTTTTAAATGAAAGGGTATGAGTCTAGTGGAATTACTTGTTGACTGTGGAATGGGGGAAGAAGAGAGGGGAGGAAAGAAAATGAACCATGGAAACATGGAAAATATTAAAAATTAAAATATATATATATATAAATAAATAAATTCTTTAAAAGAAATTAATTAATTAAAGGGTATGAACAAGTGAGAGGAGCTCTGAAGGGAGAAGAGTCCATCCTATGGCAAAGGAAAAGTATCCCTTGTAATTTATTATAGCTCTGTGCTTCAGCCACAGTGCCCTCCCATCTCTCTGGCAAGAAGTCACATGGTTCCCAACAGGCAGTGCCCCTGTAGCAATGTTCCGAATATTTAAGAGGCAATGTTTAGAATGCCTATCTAAAGGAGAGCTTGAATTTAGTCCTCATGAAAGTGGGGAGGGAGCCTTCAAGCTTGGAATTGGAACATCTTTTCCACTGTGTACTGTCAGCATCCCTCAATCAAAAATTTTGACAACTCCTCCTCTTACCCCTACTGGGCACACCAGGAGCCTCTGGAAAGAACTTGACAACCATAGGCAGTTTCATGGACCAGCAAAGATGAGGAGAGTGAGGCTAGCAGACTTCTTTGTCCCTTGGAGAAAAGTCAAACTTTGAGGGGCCTTCACAGTCTCAGAGAGAAACTGATTCCAAAGGGCATCAGTGTTCCCCTCAGGCAGGCAGGAATCTGTGGTGTATAAACAGAGTCAGCCCACTAGACATTTTGCATCTAGTTTTTATATCTTATGCATTGCATCTGTGGTGTCTCTTTGATTAGAATATAAGCTCCTTGAGGGAAGGAGTTTTTTTCTTGATATATACAGTGACTAGCATGGTACCTAAAGTATGAGAAGTTAACAAAGGTTTGCTTACTTGATTGGCTAAGAGAACAGGAATGGCAAATAAATCAAAGAAGAGTATGGTACCTAAGCAATTTCCAGAAACTCTCTTCACAATGGACCTCAAACTTTATATTCTAATATAGAGTATCTCTCAATCCAGATTAATAACAACAATAATAATAGCAACCAACACTGATAGAGCAATTTAAGGACGAGAGTATGAGCTACTATAATCCTCACTACAATCCCAGGAAGAAGGCACTATAATTTTCTTGATTTTATAGATGAGAGAAATGAGGCTGAGAGTGGATTGAGTATACATTTCAGAGATTTCTCAGGATTATTAAATGAGCACATTCTGCAGGCTGGAAAGACCGTCCTGACCAGTGAGGAGGGTACAGTAGGAAATAAAGTTGAATGGGAAAGGTGTAGTCACACTGTGGAGGGTCATGACTTTAAAGGTCAGGCAGAGGGGCAGCTGTATGGCTCAGTGGATTGAGAGCCAGACCTGGAGGTGGGAGTTCAAATCTGGCCTCAGATACTTCCTAACTGGGTGACCCTGGGCAAGTCACTTAATCCCAATTGCCTAACCCTTACCACTCTTCTGGAACCCATCAAGTATCTTGGAATGGATACTTAATACCTATTCTAAAATGGAAAGGAAGAGTTTTGAAGGGGGGAAAAGGCAGGCAGAGAGGTCTCATGGCAAATAGACAAACCAAGAGAATCTTTGTTTTCTAGAAGAAGAGTCCGATGATAGTGGTTATAAGAAGTACATGACTTTTGTTAAATAGTATAGATTTGACTGAGGAGAAAAAGGAGACAAGATAAGGAATAGTAGTTTCGGTCTGAGGTGATGAGGGACTGAAGTAAAAGTAGAGGAATGGGAAAGAGGAGAGGGGGGAGAGGAGAAGGCTTGAGGAAGAATGGAAAGAAGAGGAAGATAAAAGGGAGGGGAAGGAGGGAATGATGGGAGGGAAGGAAAGAGTAAGGGGACAGGACTTGGGAACTTAATGAAGTAAGACATGAAAGAAAGGGAAGAATTCAAAATGTTTCCAAGTTCTCAGATCTAAATGATCGGGAGAATGAAGTACCATTCCCAGAGGGCTTGGAAGGTGAAGCTGATTTGGATCAGATCTGGATTCCATTCCATCTTGTTCCCTTCTGCTCTCTTTCCAAAAATGGCCCACATTTTCCTTGCCGTCACCTTTAGCCTAGGATTATTCAGTATGTGGGCACAAATACTCTATTCACTTAGGCAAAGTTAAGAAAAGATGCCTTGCTTGCATTTTGGGGGGGGGGGGGACAGATACAGAAACCTAAAGCATTTTATTAAATGTGGTTTTGCTTATTTTATCAATTTTTTTTAGTTTATGTAGTCTTTCGATTGCATGAATTATGTTAATGTTCCTTGTGTGGTAAGACTAGGGTGGCAGGCTGGGGTGATCAGAAGCAGGACTAGAGACAAAAGAGAAAGGGGCAGGGAACCAGGAGGGAGAGTGGAATGGATTGAAGAGGTGCAGGTGGGAGCAAGCCAGCAGTTAATGACTGGGGCTTGGAAAGGGAGAGAGTAAGCAGAAAAAAGCCAAAAATCAGCCTGAGGAAATGATGTCACATTTTGAAATAGACTCCTTCTGGATCTGTTTCTGCTTCTCTTTCCTCAGATCCCTATGGCCCAAGTTTCTAAGGAGCTAGATCTAGATCTGCTGCTCCATCTTCTAGATGTGGGCTGGTTTGACTAGACTCTTGAGAGCTCAATAACTCCCACCTGCCTTTAAGATTCTCCCCAATATGCTTCCAATTTACCACCTCTTTACTTAATCTACTTATTGGCTTCATGAGTCCAGCAGGACTTGAGGGTGAGAGGAAAGCTCTTGGGACTTAGGAGAGCATTCATTCCAAAATAGGTGAACTTGAGATGTGGAGTCAGGAAGACCTGGATTCAAATTCCTCTTCCTATACTTAGTACATGACAATGGGCAAATTACTGGCCCCCCTTTGAGCATCAGATTCCTTATCCATCAACTGAGAGGACTGGACTTTGTCTCTAAGGTTCCTTATAGCTCAGATTCTATAATTCTTTGATTCCCCTTACCAAGGCTATGGGTGTACTTTTCTCTCCAAATCATCAGTTAGACATTTACCAGGATATCCCTTCTCTTCTTGTTTCCTTCTTTGTAGGATGTGGAACTGGTCTTCATCATTCATATGTGGACCTTAATCTTTGCACCTACATTTCCCTCAAACAAACCCTGAAGCTTTCTTCAACAACAAATATTTGCCCTGTACCTATTAAGAAAAAAAAAATTCTTCTTGGCATTGGAGATTAAAAGAACAAAGCCTCACCTAGTCATCAAACTCAAGGAACTAACTACTGGGGCAAAAGGAGGAAGAGAAAGAAGCCAATACAAGGTAAGATGCAATGGGGCCGAAGTGACTTAGAAATACAGTATTTAAGGATGGAGACACCATTTTCAGCAGGGGTCTAAGGGAAAGGTTCATGAAGGGGATTGTCCATGGCCTGAGCCTTAAAGGAGGGTTCTGAAAGGCACCGAGGAGAAAGGACTGCATTCCAACCATGAGGTCATTCTACACAAAGGCAGGATATCTGGTATGTTGAATTCAGTTAGAAGTTCTATTTGGCTGAAACAGAGAGCTTATGAAGTGAAATAACATGAAACCAGACTGGAAGAATAATTAGAAATTGGATTGTAGGGAGAGTTTAAATTGAATTGTAAGGAACGTATTATATTTTATCCTATAGACAGTGGGGAAATGGTCAGAAGTCACTAAAAATTTTTAAGATATGGACTCAGATCTGTGCGTTGGGAAGATTTTTTAAAATTGTTTTCTTTATTCAAAGACATTTTATTTTTCCAATGAGATGTAATAACAATTTTCAACATGTTTTCTGAGATAATAAGATCCAAATTGTCTCTCTCCCTCCCCGCTCTTGGAGATGGTAATCAATTTGATCTAGGTTAAACATGTTTTATCATGCAAAACATACTTCTATGTTGGTCATTGTTGTAAGGAAATGCTCCTATAAAGCCAACCCCCCCCCCAATAGAAACACAAATAAACTAAAGTGAAAAATAACATGTTTTGCTCTCCATGCCAGCTTCAACAGCTCTTTCTCTAGAGGTAGATAGCATTCTTTGTCATAAGTGGGAAGAATTTTTTTGGTAGCTGGATGAAGGATGGATTAGAGAAAGGAACCTGGAGGTGGAGAAACCAGCTTTGACCAGTATAGTAGTCCAGGTCAAAGGTAAGAAGGATCGAAATTAGTGTGGTCACAGTGTGAGTGGAAAGAAAAGACGAAATTTTAGAGAAGTTGTAGAAGTAAAAATCAACAGGATTTAGAAATTGGTTAGATATGGGAATTGTTGAGGAGGGAAAGATCAAAGATATTTTTAAGACTGAAAGGATATAAAGAGATTGAGAAGTACGTTAGTAGAGAAGAGCACCAAGAAAGAGCAGTTCTATTGAAGCCAAAGGAGGAGAGAGTATAAAGGAGAAGGGATAGCATCGAACACTGCAGGAAAGGTGGAGAATAAGAAATGAGCAGGGGCCATCTGTGACTTTGGAAAGGTCAGTTTCAATTACTTTGGCATCTGC
The DNA here is from genome assembly GCF_027887165.1 of Monodelphis domestica. Taxonomy (NCBI): domain Eukaryota; kingdom Metazoa; phylum Chordata; class Mammalia; order Didelphimorphia; family Didelphidae; genus Monodelphis; species Monodelphis domestica. The sequence goes on along the minus strand of NC_077231.1, from coordinate 254,856,665 downwards.
AACCAAATTTCAAGGAATTGAGAAGTGAGAAGGTGGAAGCAGTGAGCCAAATCTACCCTTTTTAGAAGTTCAGCAGTGAAAAGAAGGAAGTAGAGGGGATGGCAAGATGAAGGAAAAATTTCTTTTAAATTTTATTGACATATTTTGACTTGACAAAATAGACCCATCACAAAAAATGCACAAATGCCACAAGGAATATTCCCTCAAAACTGTGAAGCAGAGGCATCTAAAAAAAAGTGGTTGTAAATATTACAATGAAGGTGGCTAAGTGGCACAATGGATAGAGTGCCATCCCTGGAATCAAGAGGACCAGAGTCTAAATCTGTCTTCACTTATTGTGTGACCCTGGGCAAGTCACAAACCTATTTGCCTCAGTTCTTCATCTATAAAATAAGCTGGAGAAGGAAATGGCAAGAAAATTGCCAAGAAAATCCCAGATGGGGTCATGAAGAGACAGACATGACTGAAATGACTAACAACAAATGATACTACTTGTCACTTTCCTCTTTTCTAGTTTACTAATTAATAACAGTAAGAAAAATATGTGTTTTGACTTTAATCATTTGGTTCCAATGTTGTCTATTGAATTTGACCTGACATTGACCTGATTTACATTGTTGTAGTTATTCAGTAAAAGTTCCGCTGTCTTCATCCAGCACCAAAACATACGAGGGTTTCCATATTTCCCTGAATTCTTCAAATTCATCATCCTTAGAATACAATAAAATTGTGCTACAGTTATTTATAATTTGTTTGGTCATTACTAATCATAGAGTACACAATTTATTTCCAGATTTTTGCTATTACAAATAATATCACCAAATCCTTTTGAACATATGAGTCTTTTCTTGCCATCCCTAGTTTCCTTAACAAAATTAATAGATAGATCTGTGGGTCAAAAGTGATGAAAAATTAGAAACCTTTTTTTGCCTAATTTCTAATTGTTTTCCAGAATGGTTAGAAAGTCAAAATGATTTATAAAGTTAGTGTGCTCATAATAAAAAGGTTGTTTCTTTCTTTCCTTAGCCTGAGCATGTTTATAGGTAATAGGGAAGAAACTAAGTAGAAAGGAAGAGATTGAAGATGAGAGAGAGAGAGAGAGAGAGAGAGAGAGAGAGAGAGAGAGAGAGAGAGAGAGAGAGAGAGAGAGAGAGGTGAGAAATTGAAGTAAACGCCTGAAGGTGGTGGAAAGGGTTAAGATTAAAGTTACAGGTGGAGAGATTAATTTGGCAAGATGAAGAATCATCTTAGCTTTTGAGATTGAAGGAGAAGATGCAGAGAAACCTTGACTGCCCCAAGATCACACAGCCCACACATGTGAGAGGCAGGATTCAAATCTAGGTTTTCCTGACTCCAAGACCAATATTGAATCAACTCCATCACATTGCCTCTCAGATGAGATATTCAAATTCACTAATTCAACAATTCCTTACTATATGTCTTCAATGGAGCAGGCATTGTGCCCAGCAACCAGAAATACAAAGATTAAAACTAAAAAATCCCTCCCCTGAAGGAAGGATCCTCTTTGCATCAACTGCTCTGTCTGATTTCATCTTCATGGGACAAGATGATCCTCCCAGAATAAAGTCATCACTTCTAATTTCATCACCATGCTGCTGATTCAACCTTTGATTGATACTATCTCTCTCAGCCTCCTCTGCCCTCTTTTTTATTAATTGAAAAATATTATTTAATTAATTAATTTAGAATATTTTCCATGGCTACATGATTCATGTTCTTTCTCTCCTCTTCTCTCACACCCCTCCCATATCTGATGCACAATTCCACTGGGTCTTACATGTATCATTGATCAAGACCTATTTCCATATTATTGATTTTTGCACTAGGGTGATCATTTCGAGTCTACATCCCCAGTCATATCTCCTCGACCCATGTAATCAAGCAGTTATTTTTCTTCTGTGTTTCTATTCCCACAGTTCTTCCTCTGGATGTGGATAGCATTCCTTCTCAGAATTGTCCTGAATCACTACATTGCCATTAATGGAGAAGTCCATTACAAATTCGATTATACCATAGTGTATCCATCTCTGTGTACAATGTTCTCCTGGTTCTGCTCCTCTCACTCTGCATCAATTCCTGGAGGTTGTTCCAATTCACATGGAATTCCTCCAGTTTATTATTCCTTTGAGCACAATAGTAGCCCATTAACAACAGATACCACAATTTGTTCAGTCATTCCCCAGTTGAAGGACATCCCCTCATTTTCCAATTTTTTGCCACCACAAAAAGCTCAGCTATAAATATTTTTGTACAAGTCCTTTTCCTTATCTCTTTGGGGTATAAACCCAGCAGTGATATAGCTGGATAAAAAGGCAGACAGTCTCCCCTCTTTTTTGAAGGACTAGAGGGGTATTGAACTCCTCCCAATGCCTTTCCTTATAGCAGGCAGAAAGTGAAATGCAAGCACATTCCACTTTGTATCTGCTGTCCTTATTGGTTTCAGCTCCACCAAACAAGTTGTCCCTACTCCAGGTATCCCTTGGTGTCCACCCTACCCCTTCTCCTTCTTTTGTATTGTTTTCCCCCATTCGATTGTAAGCTCCTTGAGAGCAGAGACTTATATTTTTCTTAATTATATCTTCAGCATAATGTCTGGCATGTAGTAGGAACATGAAAAATATCTATTGAATTGAGTTTACATTCTGTTGGGAATGGGAAGGACACCAAGTACAGTGGTAAGTAAATACAAATGGTGAAGTGGATCATTCTGGAAGAGTTGAGAATGGTGAGTAGGAAAGACCTCCTGTAGGAAGTGACCCTTGAGCTAATACTTGGATGGAACTTGGGGGGGGAAGGAGGAAAGGTGATAAGGGGAAATATTTCAGGAATAGCGACAACACTTCGGAGGTGACGGATAATGAATGTCCTTTACAGTGGAGAGAGTAGAAGCCACTGACATCGTAGGTTAAAATACCAGTTGAAAAGAAAAAAAGGTTTTAGCCAGATCTCCCAAAAGGCTCCATCTCATGCTTCCTAAACAGCTGTCATACTCTCAGCAGCCTTGAATTATTTTTTGTCTTATAGTAAATTTAAGAAACATGAACATTTCAGAATGCAAAAAAAGAAAAGAGAATTGTACAAGAAACTGTAAAGTTCTTATATACAGTTTTGTGGTTCTTTTAAACTTGTATGTTAAATTTAACATATAATGCCAACAGTATAGGGGCAGCAAGGTGGCATAGGAGTTAGAGTGCTAAGCTTGGAGTCAGGAAATTTTTAGTTTAAATTCAACCTGGAATATATATTAGCTATGATACCCTAGGCAAGTCACTTTACCTTGTTTGCTTTAGTTTCCTCATCTGTAAAATGAACTGGATAAGGAAATAGCAAACTACTTCAATATCTTTGCCAAGAAAGTCCCAAAAGAGGTCATGAAGAGTCCAAAATGACCAGAACTGAACAATAAAAACCAAAAATGCCCTGCCCCTGCCCCTTTCTTTGCCAATAACTTTCAAACGCATTCCCAGCCATGATACAAGGGAACTGACTTAGATCATCTCTTTTAAAGTCACTTTCAGCTCAAATATTATATAATTCCTTGAATATTCAGACTGAATTTGTGACTATATATAAAAAACTTAAACACTTACCTTCCATCTTAGCATTAATACTGTGTTTTGGTTCCAAGGCAGAAGAGTGGTAAAGGCTAGGCAATGGGCATTAAGTGACTTGTCCAGGGTCACACAGCTAAGTATGTGAGGTCAAATTTGAACCCAGGACCTCCTGTCTCTAATCCTGGATCTTAATCCATTGAGTCACCTAGCTGCCCTTTTTTATAATAACTTTTAAAGCTGTTTAGCAATGCTCCAATTTCAACATAAAATGACTTTTTGTGTGTGTTTTAGGTTGGGCTGTTCAACAAGAAAAAGCACCACAAGACCAGTATGAACAGATTCTTCCCCCACCCGAAGTTTTTAGGTGCTCAATTTCTCTTTTAACTTTCTAAATCATCCATGGGTTAGGACTCCTCTTGAACCATGATGCTTGTAAATCATCAAGTGTACTCTGAATGTGCTTATCTCAGAACAAAATCGCAGCCCTCTTTTTTCACCTACAGCAAGTACATTGTAGTGACAAGTGTAAAATTCCATCAACAGAGCAGTAATTCAGGCCCATTTTTTCTGCCAATTCGATGTCATTTTAAAACATCAGGGCTTTGCCTGAACACATTGTTTTTAGGGGAAAGTATGTTGCCAAAGCCCACCTGTAGAAATTCCCATAGAGTTCATAGCCTCTCTCTGTCAGCCTGGTAGATGGGTGATTTTCCCTCCCACCCACCCCCAAACCACGGGGTGTTTTTTTTCTAGAATACCAGAGCCCTAGGTTTACACTGGGTTGCATGTGAAGTCCTGCAGGACCCAACTAACTGAACCTTGAAAATAAATAGACATAAACCCTAACCATGTATGGTCTGAAACAAGGAAAATGACTTGCAAAACACTGAGCGATGACTGCCCATATAAAAATTCAGAACATCGTCGTTCAGATGGCAAGGGCTCAAAGAACAACCCAGTGGTACCACAAGCTTTACAGAAGGCAAAGCTGCTGCTCACTGAGCCCACTGCTGGTCCCACTGAAGAGGCAAAGCTGCAGCCCACTGCCACACATGCTCGCCTCTGATCACCCCACTCCCAGCAGACTCTGGTTCCATGCTTCTCCTCACTCTAAAGGAATCATGCGGAAAATAAAATAGGCATCTGGATTGCATTCCTTGGAAAGTTTCACTGCTCTGTTGATTTATTTTCCTACGAGTCGATTTATATATTTGTCTTCCCCTGGCATGTCCAGAAAAAGCCGATATCATGTCTCCTAGGCTTTCTCTTCTTTGGTTACTGAATTTCAAATTATTAGAGAAATCATTGGAGAAACTATAGCTGGCAACTGGTTTATTGACATTTAACAACTTGTCCTTAACACCGCTTCACCTCCCATTTTTTTACCATGCCATGGGAGCAAACCATTTGGTATGAATCTACTCATGTTCCTCTCTCTGTCGAAATGATTTGTCTTCGAAATGCAACAGTTCTTAAAACCCTGCTGACTGGCAGATGTGCGCGGAGTGCCAGCTTGTGCTCCATGTTGTCCTCCTTTCATCTCAGGCTTCGTTCTCTAGGACCTCGGGTGTCCCATCAACCCATGCCCCACCCACCCCCCTCTCTGATTGGCTGCTATCTTTGTTTACCTCCCACTGGGCCCTTCCCTTCTCAGACACAGCAGTGTCAGGAAAAGAGCAAGAATAGGATTATTTACACATTACGTTTGATATGCAATGAGTCCCTTATCTAAAGACTGTGGGGCATCATTCCTCCTAGACCTTTAGTATAAAGAATAGTCTGTGTGTGAGTGAATTGGGGTAGGGGAGTGAAAGTGGCAGTTATCACTGTTGCCCAGGAGGTAGAAACAAAGGAAGACTTGTTGCTTTCACTCTCTCTCTCTCTCTCTCTCTCTCTCTCTCTCTCTCTGTCCCCCCTCCCCCTCTCCCCAACCCTGCCTTTTTTTTTTTAGGTTTAAATCCCTAATTGGCTAGGAGTCAATGACCTGAACTCTAGTGCTGAATTTGTAGATAACTAGCTGTATGACTTGGAGTAGGTCACTAACAGAAGAGACATCCTACAGCATAGAACATTGCAAGAAGCAAATCCAATCTCTGGTACTACTGGAGCAATCCTAAACAAGTCATTTAATCTTGGGCTCTAGTTTTCCCCAACAAATAAAATGAAGGAGGTGGGTTAGATGATATGATTTTTTTTTAGTTTTATGATTTTTGTGAGCTATGTTCTATTATTTCAAAACATAAGTCAAAAGACAGATCATGTGATGTTTCATTTCCTCATTACTAAATGAATGTTATATTGTTATGTTTATGAGTGCTTATATCTATATCTATAGACATATATACATACTTCTCTGTGTGTGTGTATATACATGCACACACACACATTTTAAAGCAGAGGTCCTAGGAAAAATGTTTGGATTTCTTTGACAAGACAGGGTTACTCTTAAATAAGTCTTTTAAGATTGTTTCAGGGCTTCCAGCAAACAGAAGATGCTCCATGGCTTTCTTAGTCTCACATGGCATTTCTAACCCAGTGGAATAAATCAACATTCAACAAATATTTATTGAATGCTTAGGTGCAAAGCAGACAATGTGGTACAATGGAAAGGGTGCTAGTTTGGGAGTCAAAAGACCTGGATTCCAATCCTGACTCTTGTGTAACTTTGAGTAAAAACATTTCACTTCCTGGGGCCCCAGTTTTCTCAACTATAAAATGATGGTGTTGGACTATATGACTACTAAGGTCTCTTTTAGTTCTAAATCCTATAATTACTTTTCTATATGTTATAACAAAGACAAGACATCTGCCCTCAGGGAGTTTATGACATAGTTGGGGAGACAAGATATAAATATAAAAAGAATTTTGAAGTAGCAATCTGAGAGGGGTCAAAAGTCAGGGTATGACTCACAAGATAATCATATCATACATCTCAGGAAGCTGAAGGAACCTTAAAGGGTATCTTGTCTAATTCACAAATGAGTAAAAATTTTTAAAAAGGTTATTGTGTTCAGAGGAAAGTATCTATACATTTCTTTCATGGGAAGACATACTTTGGTAACATTTTAAGGGGAAGGGAGCAATCTCAAAACCACTTCGAACACCAGTTTAAAGATTTAGAACCTTTAAGTACAAATTAAAGGTAGACAGAGAGCCTGGGTTAAGTTCCAGACAGGATTAATTTATAAATGTGAAGACACATTAATAAGCATTTAGCATTCTACACTACATTAAATCAAGCTGCCTAATAGTCAATGTCTTTCTTGTCATATCAACTAACTCGACCAGTGTTGTACAACCACTCTCTGACTTCCTATCCTATATAATTCTTGACCATATCTTTCCATCGAGCCTCCATCAAAAACCTACCCAATGCATTCCTGTTCTTCCTTTAGTTTTTTTATAGTTTCGTGGCTACTAGAGCAGTATTTAGTCTGTCCTCTTGTTATCCCTCATTCTGGCTATATTTCAGACCTTTCCCCTTACCTGATCATTTTGTCATTTGTGTCTTTTTCACAACTTTTCATGCATATGTGATCACAGGTAATTTACAACAACCTAATTATATTCACCATGAATCTTGCCATTACTCTATGAATCATCTACAATTTTCATTCTTCTGTAATCATAATATTTTATGATTCATATGAATATTAATATAAAGAGAAATTTTAACTCGTCTTGCCTCCTACATTTACTTGTGTGCTTATGTGACCACAAGCAAATATTTTAACTTCTAAGCCTTAGATTCCTTATCTTCAAAATAGGGATAATAATAATATTTGGCTCACAGAGTTGTTGAATCAAATGAAATAATATTTATAAAGTGTTTTGTGGACCATAAATGGCTATATATGTCTGTTATTATTTCAGTCAAATTGTCAACTGCAAATGACTCCTCATTGATTACTGAGAAAAGTTCAACATTTCTTAACCTATTATTCAAGGTCCCTTACCTACCTTCATCCTACCTTCCCAGCCTTTTTTCATATTATTTCTCTTTATATATTCTTTATCCTAACCAAATTAGTCTGTTCACCACTCCTGTATACAAATCCTCAGTTTTCCTGCCCTCATCTTACATTCTCTGTGTTTGAAATGTCCTTCCTCTTCCATTTGTTCAATTATCTCTCCCTTGAAGTCAAATTCAAAGGCTGTCTCCTCCAGTTATTACTTTGAACATATTCCCACAAAATATTTCTCTCATTTACCAAATTTTCCCCTCACTGGATCCAACTCTCTTCCTTTATTCCTTTCTTTTTTCCTTCCCTCATCCTCTCTCCTTATTCAGAAAAAAACATGTTTATAATAAGGTGTTTTGCAAACCTTAAATCGTAGCTGTTATTATCACTGAAAATGTTTCATATCATTATTGGATCAGTTTACTTAGACTTTTTGAAATTTCCTCTATGTTTGTGTCTCTTCTGGCTCTTAATCCTATGATACTCTCTGGCTAAAGGACTAGACTTTTCTCCATGAGGATTCTGAATGACCTACCCTCTACTGTTTGATTCCATTAACCAAAGGAAATGAGAATTAAGAATGGGGAACTCATCCTTCATTTTATTCAGCCTCCCTTGCTGATCAATCCCTTGACATTAGAGAGGAGAAACCAGATGACTGTGGATTCTGACAACCACTTTTCATAGGTATAACTAATTGCTTGACATTGACAAGAAGTTAGTATTTCCCAGGCAGATTTTAGGCAGCATTCTTTCCACATTTGGAATGAGAGTCTTCTCTTTTCAACCTTCCCTTATCTGAAACAGCTTTCCTCCAGATTTGCACCTCATCAGTTCTTTATCTCTTTTCAACTCTTTTTTCTTTAGAGACAGATTTAAACTTAGTCTTCAGTCCTAATCTGAAAATACTTCTTGCAACGTCTTCCAAACTTCCTTTGCTCTCTTGATGTCTTAACAACTGATTTACTTATTTGGTTTTCCATGATTCATATGGCAGTCTGTTGCTTTCATTGAGCTTCCTGCCATGATTTGGGTTAGATTTACATGAAAGAATAACTATAATCATTTTAATGTCTTAGTTAATGTTACTTTAATTGCTTTATTTCCCTAGTATCTGCTATTGATTTCCTACTAATAGTTTGTTCTTATTCCCTTGAGATAGATTTATTAGCAATGACACTTCTTTGACAAAGTGGGCTCCAAGAGATTATATGTTTCCTATTCTTATGCAGTGAGATACAATGGAAAATTACTAGATTTGGAATTTGAAAATGTGAATTTGAATACCAGCTCTATGAGTCATTACATGTGTGAGTTTGGGCAAATCACTTCATTGTTCTGTCCTTCAGTTTTCTTATTTTTAAAATGAATGGGTTAGAATAAATTAACTCTAAGGTCCTTTCTACTTCTAAGCTTATGAATGATACTTCAGGAGAACAGCTTCTTGAAATAAGAACAATGCTTCTCAGTACTACTTTTAACTGGAGGGATAGGGAATAGAATTGGTTATTGGGACCCCAGGCAAAGAAGCATACATAAAAGATTAACAGATGGTGAAGGTAAAGAAAGGGGAAGAATAGGAGCCTCTGGGACTTGGGTTACTACCCATTTTCCCTTACTGCTTCCTTCAAGGATTAATATTGCTAAGAAAGAAAGATCAAGATTTCAAGATCCTTCTACAAATATGTAGAGAGAAGGCTGGATAAGACTTAGGGTGGGGATGGGGTAGAGAGGAGAGTTGTATAACCACATTAGTAAATGGGCTTCTTAAAGAAAGAGTAGAACATCTGTCCCCCAGAGACCTAATAAATATAAAGGATATAGAATTAGAAAGGAATGTATAGTCCCAGAATCCGTGAATAGGAAATTAGATTCTAGTATACTAGAATGGAGAAGGAATAAAAAAGAAGCTAGAACTAAAGTGGCATTTTGGAGCAAGAGGTGTTACATATTAAGGTCACTGAAAGTCAGAGAATGGGATGATATAGCAAAGGAAAGGGGAGGATGTGTCATAATACTCTTGCCTCAACTGTAAGAGAAAAGAAGAGAAATGAGAGGAGATTGCTGAAGGAAACCAGGATCAGATTAATGTAAGCAAAATAAAACACCAAAACTAAATATTAACATAAAAAGAGGGGAAAATACAAAAAGTTTAATAAACAAAACATAAACCTACAATTATATCCCTAAGTGTGAATGGATTAAACTCTCCAATAAAAAGAAAAGGAGTAGAGAGATGTATAAAAAATGCAAAGCCTAACAATTTCATCTACAAGAAACTTATTTAAAATAGACATAGATAGGAGGAAAAAAGCAGAAATTGCAATAATTTAAAATAAAGTTTTTAAAAAGCTGACAATGCCATGACAGGAAGTGTCTGAGAACAGATTTAAACCCAGGACCTGGCTTTCTATCCACTAAGACTCCTAGCTACAACTCAACTGATTTTTTAAAATTGCTTAAAAGTTTTTTACTTTTAAGGTACCATTTTACTTTAAGGTACCATAGACAACGAAAAAATAAGATCATTAGGTATATGTGTACCAAATACCATAGCATCTAAAGATTCTAAATGACAACAATGTTATGAATAAAAATCAATCTTGGAGAATTTTTAAGTATTTATTACTAAAGAGAAGGAAATAGAGAAGGAAGAAAATTATACTAGCTTACTTTCTTATATGTTACTTCTGCTTCATCAGGTCCTAGATTTAGATTCTCCACAGGCCCAACTAACTAGATGAATGTGCCAGACAAATTAAGGCCAGCCAAGGAGTAGGCTTAAATTCAGGAAGGGACCAGAGCAGAAGAGGCCCAGTTCCCAGATTCCCAGCTTGGTGTGGTCCCCACTGGGTGACTGCCATTTGCCAAAGATGGCTTACATAGATATAAGCACTGGGATGGCTTCAAGAGAGATTCTTTCACAAACCCAAAAAATGGCAGAGAGAGGGAACCTACTTCACACTCTGGCTTTTCAATTCCAAACCCACCCTGAAGATCCTCTGTCTGGAAAAGATTTTACCTCAGTTTCCACATATCACAATCCCTGACTTCTGCCAGTCAGGGATCTTATTTGCCATTCTGTCATCTATGACCCCTATTACTGAAAATGACCAGATCCTGGATCCCTTATCTTCCATCTTAGAATCAATAAGTATTGGTAACAAGGCAGAAGATCAATAAGGACTAGAAAATTACAATCAAGTGATTTACCCAGGATCACACATCTAGGAAGTGTCTGAGAACAGATTTAAACCCAGGACCTGGCTTTCTATCCACTAAGACTCCTAGCTACAACTCAACTGATTTTTTTAAATTGCTTTAAAAGTTTTTTAAAACTACCTACTGGGCATCTCCAGTCAAGGATGGCAAATAAACTTATCTTAAATCCAACACATTGTAAACTGAGTAAGTATTCTTCAGACAGAGAGAGAGAGAAAGAGAGAGAGAGAGAGAGAGAGAGAGAGAGAGAGAGAGAGAGAGAGAGAGAGAAAGAGAAAGAGAGAGAGAGAGAGAGAGAGAGAGAGAGAGAGAGAGAGAGAGAGAGAGAGAGAGAGAGAGAGAGAGAAAGTTCTATCTATGAAAATAATATAGAACAGGATGGGGTGCTCAGGGAGAAGTAATATCTTTGGTATGGAAGGCCCTCCTAGGGCAACTCTCCAACCTCAGACCCTCACCTGAGCTCTCACTTATGGCTCCCAGTAGCTGCTAGCGTGCAGCAGCGGCCACACCCTGGGCAATGGCTTCAACAGGCCAACTAAACCTTGTGAGAGTAGCCATCGGGTCATCGACCCCTGGTGAACCAGGACTTTGCTCACCCAGCATGTGAAGACTGCTTCGGTGGAACAGGCGGAAGAAACCAATAAGAAGGTTCAACGGCTGAGAGGGCAACGCAGCAAAGCACTGTGGAGTGCTTAGGGCGTGTTGGAGCACAAAAGACAACACGGCCATCCAATGCAGCTGAGGAAGTCTTCAGGTGTAACAATTTTTCATGCCACTGGACCCAGGCTTCCAATGCCAAGAGAGTGGGACTGTCTCTGTGCATCAACTTTTCCACTTAAATCTTCACGCACAAGTGTCTTTGTGCACAAAAACGCACAAAGACAATCGTCATCCACGGTTACCGAGACACTCCTACTAGTACATGAGATCAACAAATGCCTATTTTAGAATAAACCTAGTAGTTTACTCAGAAAACCCCATAAAATTAGTGAAGAATAGAATATTAATAAACTCAAGAAAGTAGCAAAACTTTAAATATAAAAGAAATCTTTAGAATTTCTGCATAACAGAAGTCAAGAGCAAAAGATAACTTCAAAAATCTCTGAAATTTAATTGGCCAATACACAAACAGGATTCATATAAATAAAATGCTAAAGTTCTCTTTAAAGAAAAGAATCAGAGGCCTTAATAAGAGTCAATGGTCATGGTTAAACCATGCCAATAAATGTATTTTTTAAATATTATACTTATGTTAATTTAAACATAAATTTAGTGTCAATCAGATTACCAAATCAAATTTTACCAATCAAATTACCAAAGGAATATTTTAAAGAACTAGAAAACTGACAATGCACTTGAAGAAATACATAAATGGTCCAGAATTTCAAGGGAAATAATTTTTAAAAGCAATAATAGGTATAAATTACTAAAACTCAAGTTTTTATAAAGCAACTTTCATTAATCCTTTTTGAGAGTGATTAAAAAACAGAAAAGCAGATCAATAGGGCCCTATTTCATCAGAAGCTCTAAACAAAACAAAACAATAGCTCAGAGTTTGATAAACTGAATAATATGCTGGTAAATATTTAACAACCAGCATCTAAAAAAAGGTACACATGCCATACTCTTAAGTTTAATCTGCATTAACATTTTCTCCACCATTTTATTAAATCTAGATTAAAATAAATCAAGCCCTTATTTGTTGTTTTCTAATTTTCTCTCACTAACCAGTAGGTCTAGCTCATGCCAGAAACATAATTACCCAGGAAAATACTCCTATTTGATAAAATGTGCTAATTAGATTTTGATTAGCATATTCTACCATAGTAGTACCAAAGAGATACTTGATCTGAATATTAAAGGGGAGAAGATATGTAAAGAATTCTTAATAGTAGACAAACAAAAGGCATCAATAAAACATTTTTAAAAATAAATGCACGTATCAAAAGTGTTCTAATGACCCTTTTCAAGGCTATTGTTGATAAGTGGTAGTTTTGTGTGGTACTAACCATATGGGGTAATGGAAAGAGCTGTGGATTAGCCCACTAGAGACATGTATTCTAGTCCTAACTTTATCATAAATTAGCTGCATGCTATTTAATCTCTTTGACTCTTAGTTTCCCAGACTGTTAATTGATATTAAATTCAACTGGCATTTATTTGTTTATACCTTTAGAGACTATTTTCTTTTTTCTAATTACATGTAAAAACAATTTTAATGTTTAAAAATTTTTTTGAGTTCCAAATTCTTTCCCTCCCTACCCTCCTTCCTTCTCTGAGGTGGTAAACCCATTTGTATTGGTAGTGTGACAAGGGAATCACTTTAAAAGACTGATATATATTAATTTAAGGTCGCCAAGGAATTCAGCTATGTAATTCCTAAATGAAAACTCAAGTCAGCAGTCAATCTTTTATGGAGTTTAATTACAATAGGAGGAAGAAAGGAATTAGAGATAGAGAGAGAGAAAAAGGGAGAGAAGGGAATAGGGCTTAAATACCCCTTCTGTTTAGGCTGGGCCAAAAGGCCCAAGCCCTTAGATAGCTGGGGCAAAGAAAAGAGATCAGTCCCTATTACTCACGTGACCAAAATGGAGAAACAGTCTCAGAGGCCCCCACCTTCAGCTTCCTTCAGAGCAAGCTTCTCAGAGCACACACCAACCACACCGACCAACTTCTCAACCCCCTCCTCGAGTCTTCAGACCCCCCTATCCTTAAGGAAACCATCCAAGTTCCCTCCCCTCAGTCCTCACATCTACCAATCACGTGTCCATCAATTTCCCTGTGCCAATGGAGGCTCTAGCTTAACCCAGGACTGCCCAGAGGTCTGGCTTTGCACATGTCTGTTGAAGGTCATATTTTCAAATAATTAAATCTTTGATCCTTTGCTACAGCCCTTTCTAAATCCTGTTAACCTGAGTAGGGTAGAGATTGGAATAATTAAATTTTGATCTAGGCTGCAGCCCTTACTCAATCCTGTTAGGACTGAGTAGGGTGGAGATTGATTCCAAGTATCTCCATTGTATCAATTCTAAAATCAATCATGACTCAAAGAAATTCCTGTTCTATGCTTAAGCATAGGTCAAAGTCCTTTCCATTGTTCAGCAAAAGGTTTCTGTCCTAAAGTAATCTTAAGAAGGAAAGAGAAGGAACCTCCCATGCCAATGGGGTTCACATTCCAATAGTCAAGACCCACTATCAATAGGAAATTTTTCAAGTATGAAATTTCCCAATGGTGAAATTTCCAACATTTATAAGTCTAAGAAATTTTGAGGTTTACAGTAGAATTTTCTTCTCAAAATGCTTCCCAAACCAGTGAAATGCTAGGTCTGGATCAAAAGTTGCTGGAGACACAAAGATAACGAGCTCCTGCCCTCAAAAAAATTATGTTCTAGTGAAGGATACATCATTCAAATGAATTAATAATATAGTTTGAGGAAAAGAACATGAATAACTAGGAACACCAAGAAAGTTTTCCAACAGAATGTTTTATCTAGTCGAGCCATGAAGGAAGCCAAAAACTTTATTGCACTATGGTGAAAGAAGGATGGCATCCAGGTATTCAAAATAGCCCATGCAAAGGCACCCAAATTGGAAGTGGAATGACAGGTTTGGGGAACATCAGGTAGCCCAATTGGAACTTAAGCTCCAAATTTCCATATTGTGCAGAATGGACTCTAGACACTGCTAACATTTGTAATAAATGACAAATTCACATGATAAATATTTTTAAGAAAACATATTGTTTTTCAGAGAAAGAAAGAAAAGGAGGGAGGGAGAAAATGAAAGAAAGGAAGGAGGCAGGAGAGAAAAAAATTTCCTGATTGCTTATGGAAAAAAATCTCATCTTGCTATTTATCAATGAATCCGTGAAAGGAAAGTTTAAAACACTAGGCTAAATTGGATTTGCCTGTATATTTCCTACAGGCCTAGACCTTTTGAAGTGTGTGGAAACTATGCAACTCTTTGCATATATCCAATGTAGTTGCCAAGGGGTTGCCCTTCTGGTGTTTGGGAATTCTTAAAAGAAGCCTTATCTTTTTCTCTCCACCTTGAATTTTCTTCTAGAATCTAGAGTTGTTATGTTTAGGAGGATCACAGTGAGCCCCTTTGGAAAATTTTATTCCTGGGCCCATGATTTAAATAATTTAGATAATGAGAATTATTGAGAGGCATAGTAAATCCCTAAGAGAATTTATTATTGTTTAAAGGTTTCCTCTGTGGTTTAGGGTAATGTTCCAAGATTTTTATCTGTGGATGGTGAACACACTTCTTTCTCTTAGACAGAACCATCATCACCTTGAATTCAATAAAAGAAATAAAGCTAATAGATAAATGACTATAAGAAAATAAAGAATAAAACTAGAAAAATAGTTTATCTTTGTGGAGTACTTGGCAAGGCATCCTTTCTCATATTTTATCAGAAACATAAATTAGACCACTCAATGGATACACCAAAATGTTTTCAATTTTGAATGTGCAGAACATACTTAGGAAGGAACTACATTTGACTAAAAGAACCAAAATATCCATTTTCCAAGTACTAATTAATTTGCTTTTGATAAATTATGTCTTTCCCTAAACTGAGGAATCAGATTCCTTTTAATTTAGTTATTATTTACCTCAGACAGTTTTACCAATTCTCATTGTCCATTTATGGATGCATTTATTTACTCTAAAAAGATTTATATTGACATATCCCCTTGGTTGGGTAATTCTCTTGATTATTGAATTTGAAGCTTGATTTTTTTATTCTCTTTTTTCTTCAAATGAATTTTCAATCATTCATTTAGAAAAAAAATGTATTAAAGAAAAAAATGTATTAAATTTAGCCTAGTGTTTTAAACTTTCCTTTCATTGATTCATCGATAAATAGCAAGATGATATATTTTTTCCATAAGTGGTTTGGAAGTTGGAGCCAAGAAGGCAGGATCTCACCTGAGCTTTCCCAAATTCCTCTCCAAACAACTTTAGAATAATGATCTGAAATGAATTCTGGAGCATCAGAACCCATAAAAACAAGCAAAACAATACTCCTGCCCAAATCAACTGAGATGGGGGGGGCGGGGAGGATAAGAGTCTATATGTACCTTACAACTTTTTTTGTGGTAACAAAGAATTAGAAATGGAGGGGATGCCCATCAGTTGGAAAATGGCTGAATAAGTTGTGATATATGATTGTAATGGAATGGTATTGTGCTATAAGACATGATAAGCAGGATGCCTTTTTAAGAAAACTGAAAAAGCTTACATAAACTGATGCAAAATGAAATGAGCAGAACCAAAACACTGCATGCAGTAATAACAATATTGTAACAATGATCAATTATGAATGACTCAGCCATTCTCAGCAATACAATCATACAAGGCAATTCTGAAGGACTTCTGAGGAAAAATGGCATCTCCCTCCCACCCCACCCCCCACCCCCACCCTTCAAGAGAAAGAACTAATGGAGTCTGAATGCAGGTCAAAACGTACTTTTACTTTAACTTTATTTTTCTTTTTTTGTTAGTATTTTCTTTCTTAATGTGATTAATATGGAAATGTGTTTTGCACAACTGTACAAGTATATCCTACATAATATTGTTTGCCTTTTCAATAAAGGGGAAGGAAAAGAAGAAAAGGAGATCATTTGGATCTCTATATTTAAAAAAAAAAGAATGCTAAAATTGCTTTTACATGTAATTGGGAAAAATAAAATATTTAAAGAAAAAATGTCATAAGCACCTATGATCTATTCAGATACTGTGATACCTGGAAGAGCCCTAGCTTCCCCCATCTTAATATTGAGGGGGGGGAAGTATGAGAATTGATGTCCCCCCCAAATGTTTTTTTATCTTTTACTATAATTTCTCCTATTTATAAAAATGCAAATAATTATAAATAGATACTATAGTTTTTCTTTGAAATAATATTTTCATCCTACTGCTTTTCTCTCTTAGAGTTAATACTAAAACAATTAAGGGTTTAAAAATTACTGCCTTTGTTATAGCATTGCTGTGAGGTTGGAGTGAGATAACATGAATAACACTTTGGCTTTATAAATAAGCTTTTCATATTCTAGCTCATTTGATCCTTAAGTCAATTCTATGAGGTAACTGCTATTGTTATCTCCAGATGGAAAGGCTAAGAGAAATTACTTACCCAGGGTCACATAGGTTAGTAAGTTTCTGAGGCTGAATTCAAAAATCCTTCAGATTCCAAGTCCAGGACTTTTTCTAATGTGCCTCTCCCACACTTTCTATAGCAGTATCCTTTGGGATGAAGTTTTAAGACTTAGGGGTAAAAAAAGAAGCAAAAAAGAAAAAAAAATCCTTGCTCTCCAGGCATTTATAATTTTGTTTGGAAAGTGAACCAAAAGAAATACCAAGCAGTGGATAAAAAGGATGGGATAAGTAAACCTTAGGGATAGTAATTGCCCAGAGAGTTCAGAAAAAAGAAAAGTAGCTGAACTATTTGGGGAGGAGGATGCTGAAGTCCAGGGGAAGTTCAGGGAGGGAAGGAAAGGCTGTCCTGCCAAGGTTTGGGTCCCACCTTGGACTCTAACAGCTCTTATCCAGGTAGGGCCTGTAGCCTTGGACACTGCCTTATGTTAGGAATCTGCATTGTTCCTTTAGACCTCCCAGGATCACAAGGATGGCTAAACTGGGACAGCAAAGAAGCCCAGTGGATTGAGAGTCAGACCTAGAAACAGAAGGTCCTGGGTTCAAATATGACCTTGGACACTTCCTAGTTGCATCATCCTGGATAAGTCACAACCCCAAATGCCTAGCCCATACCACTCTTCTGCCTTGAAATACTCACTTAGTATGGATTCTAAGATAGAAGGTAGGGGATTGGCTAAACCTTGTATCCAGATGAGGAATGCTAGATTTTTAGAATTACAAGAAAGCTTAAGAGTTCTTGAATGCAAGCTTCTTATTTCATAGATGAAGAAATAGATGCTGAGATAAATCAAGGGACTTTCCCAAGGTAGAACCTAGACTTGTCTCTATTTTGAGCTGGAAGAGTCCTCAGAGACCATGCCTTTCATTCTACAGCTGAAAAACCATAATCCAAAAAAGTGACTTGACTTTTCCAGATAATATCAGAGGCAGGGTTTGAATCTAGGTTTTCTGACTCAGTGCTGTCCCTCTTAACTAGCTTCCTCTTAGTTAATTCATAGATTATAGGTTCATAGATTTAGAGCTGGAAGGGACTTTGCAAGCCATAAAGTACAAACCTTTCATTTTACAGAGAAGGAAAATGAAGTACACAAAGTTTAAGTGCCTGGCACACACATCCAGTTAATAAGTGTCTTGATCAGAATTTGAATCAAGGTCTTCCTGACCACAAGAGCAGAAGTCAATCTACTATTCCAAAGGACCTCTCATTTGATGTCAGAATCAGGAAAAGACTTCCAGCCTCCTGACTCCTAGTCCAGGGTTCTTTCCACTCTACTTTCTTAACAGAACCACAAAGATCTTTTATTCTTAATTCTGTCCTTCCTCCCTTTAATCTCTCTCTTTTTGCTTCTCTTTCCTCATCTATAAAATCAAGGAGCTTGAAATAGATGGTCTCTAAGGTTCCATCTTGTTTGAAATCTCTGATTTGTTTTTCTTTCTCTCTCTGGATGACTATTTCCTCCTCTACAAAATAGGAGCCTGGAAGAGGTCTCTAAGATCCTTTTTGACTCTAAATTTCATAAAAGTTTTATCATCTGAGAGAACAATTTCCTCCTCTGCCCTTAAGACTTCAAGGCATCAGGCTATGAGGGAGAGTATGACTGACCCTATAGCTATTCCTATTTTTTTATCCCTATTTTCTGTTTTAGTAAGAATTCTAAGACAGAAGGGCAACAGCTAGGCAAACAGGGTTCAGTGACATGCCCAGGGTCACACAGATAGAAAGTGTCTGAGGCCAAATTTGAACCCCTGTCTCCTTACTCCAGGCCTGGCTATCCCAATTTTTTAGAAGTATGTGTAGGGGAAAACATAATGAACAAGTATTTATCCAGCACTTAGACATTAAAAACAGAGATTATAAAATCCCTGCTGTCAGAGTCTACATTCTATCAGAAGAGACATGTACATAGATTATTCTACAAAGAAACTAGGCAGAATAAATACAAGGTAGTCAGTCAACTAGCATTGATTATGTTAATTACTACTGCTACTATGTGTCAGGCATGATGCTAAGTGCTGGAGATACAAAAAAAAAAAGAACAAAAACAGTATCCCTGCTTTCAAAGAGCTCACTGTCTAAGGAAGGCACCAGAACAAGAGGAAGAACATAGGCTATTAGACAAATAGAACTGAATTAAATTAGACCAGCATTATTATGTGCCTTCTATGTATAAGGCACAATGAAATAATTAATGTCTGGCCCTCAAGAAGCTTGTGTACTACTGGGGAGAAACAGCATAGCCTCAGATAAATACAGGTATTCCTTGCACACTATGACTCTCTACATCACAGTTTCAATATATCTCAGGTTGGCATAAGAAATTCAATGGGAATCTGGAGGGCAACACGCAAAGGCAAGCAGATAACACAGTAGAAGTTTAGAAACACAGAAATACATAAAATATATGTATGATGAGATATAATATCAACATATTTTCTCTTTTGATACCATAACTATATACCATTTCTTTTACTATAAATACTCCATAAAAGAAAAAGAAAAAATTCAGACTTCTTCTCTGATACAAAGAGTCAAAAAATTCCATGCCTATTTTCCAGATCTCTTGGGGTGCTGCACCCAGAACCCCCTCAATGTGAAAGGGACACCTGTAAATGCAAAGTAGTTTAGGAAAGGGCACAGTTGACATGGAGGAGCAAGTGAAGAAGGAAAGGCCTTATATAGGAGACAGTGACTCGAGCTCTGCCGTAAAGGGAGCTAGATAATTATTCTAAGAGGTAGAAGAAAGAAAGGGAAACCATCTGACCTTTCAGTTACTCTTAGTTTTTAGACATGAAGACATGACTGCTTTTATGTTCCTACCAGACTGGAAAAGCTTTTATTAGTCCTGTATGCAGGAATCTTATATTAAAGGGGCCCCAGAAATACTTGTGGCCTCATAAAAATGTAAGTAATTGGAGTATTGAAGGGAGACTTTTAGTAGCATCCCAGGCATCCCCAAATAGGGCATTGCCCCCCAAAACCCTCCAGGCAAGTCAGAGCCCAGTTTTTGTCTAACATTCCAGCATGTTATCCATAGAACCATCTGTTTTCATTGTCCCACACTGGTCCTCATTTCTTCAGCAAAGCATTCCTCTCTCGGTTCAGGCTGGGGCAAACGGTGAAGGACACTCCCCTCAAATATAATAAAATGCCACTCTAAAGGGAGACAGAGTGTCAGGCCTCCAGACAATTTCAACTCATTCCCCTCCTAGCACCATCTCAAGATAATCTCCTTCATTAACCAAGGTTGCTAATGCACCTTATCTTCATCCTCAAAATAGTTAAGTAAGTAGTGTCAGAAAAGGGATCATAAAGAATAAACTGTTTCAGTGGTGCCTTCCTTGGTAACCTTCCAGTTCTGTCCTATATCTTTGGATGTGAATGGTTCATACCAGGATAATTACCAAGAGCCCAGATTCCTTTTATTCTTTTTGGTAAAGTCTTAGGACAAATGATTAAGCAGTAGATAAACACCATTATCATTAAACATATAAATAGATATTTGTCTTGCAGCCCTGCATTCCTTGCGTAGAGAACATGGACTTCATTATGTAGCTTTGAGAATGTGGACAGCCTTATTAGGAACTGGTACTGCTTCATCGTCCACTCCTAATTCCAAAGGAACACAGGAATCTTTCTTTCCCAAGATACAGTGAGTGAACTCCAGTGAGTGAAAAGGAGAGCCCTGAGGCTGATAGCCTCTTGGAGGCTGGTGGGCCAGTGGAGTACACTTTATGTATTATGGGGAGCAAGCTAGATACAGTTTGGAAATAAGTCATAAACCTGAAATGAGTATCTGTCAGCACCTGTTGATCATTTCGACAGTTGTGGAGTGTTGTTGCTTTTTGGCTTGCTCAGCTGGAATGCCAAGCATCATACATCAGTCTTTAGAACAATTCTTCATGTCACAAGCCTGTGAATACTCATCTAGTTCTGGAGATGGCTCATTAAACTCAAAGTAAGGGTGGGCCACTTAGCATGAAGATTAATGAACCACTTGGACCCTTTCCAGGACCTAGTTGAGGACAGAAACCTCTTTTCTTTCTTTTTTTGCTTTTTTTAAAACCTTACCTTCCATCTTAGAATCAATATTGTGTATTGGTGCCAAGGCAGAATTGTGATAAGATCCAGGCAATGGCAGTTAAGAAACTGGTCCAGAATCACAAAATTAGGAAATGTCTGAGACCAGATTTGAACCTGTGACCTCCAATCTCTAGACCTGACTCTCAGTCCTCTGAACCACCTAGCTGACCCAATCTATAAACTTTCAATGGTCTAATCCTGTATTGGTGAACTTATGGCACACATGCGGGGGGGGGGGGGAGGGTTCTCCCCTCCCCCATCAACACACACCTGAGGATATTTGTCACGTGACTCACCCCCTGTCCAGTAGCCCAATGGGAGTGCTTCCTCCCTTCCCTATATGAGTTAAGGGGGTGACACATGCAGCATGAGGGTTGTAGTTTGAGTACCTCATCTCTAAAAGGTTTGTCATTACTGGACTAGTCCTAGGGATGTGGGATACTTTTCTCAGGAATATATTCAAGGAAATCAGATATATATTGTAATACATTTTTAAAAAATCTTTTAGACCCTTACCTTCCATCTTAGAATCAATATTGTGTATTGGTTCCAAGGCAGAAGAGCAGTAAGGGCTAAGCAATGGCAGTTAAGTGGCTTGCCCAGGGACACCCAGGAAGATTCTGTAGTCAAATTTGAACCCAGGACCTCCCATCTCTAGGCCTGGTTCTCAATCCACTGAGCTACCTACCTGTCCCCTAGAAACCTCTTTTCTAGACCTTTCTCCTAAGTGTATGACTTACTCATTAGCAGCTCAGGCAAGGTTTGTTTTTGACTAAACCAAGATTTCTACCTGGAGACCTTCCACACCCTGGAAAGGACAGAGTTAAATAGCCCCTCTATGAAAGTTGTATTGTAGAAAGCCTAAGGATAAGGCATGATGACTCTGTGAGAACCATCTAGGAAAAGCACGTTGTAAAAATGCCATTGAGGTTAGCCCAATTGAGGGGTATTATAGGAGTGATGAAAGCCCATGCACAACTGTAGTGTTCCATTGAATAAGATTATCTGCTATTCCCATTTGGATAGTAACAAATGTGGAGCAAGACAGATAACTTGCTTCCCTGTTTTTATTAGAGGTGTTATTTAGGGTAGAATATATATACTTTCTGTCATATTTCAGGCTATTAAAGGATCTACTATTTACGAGGCAGGAACTTAAACTAAAGAATACTTAACGATGTTTCCAAAGTTAGGAGAGGATTGTTTTTCTGGCCAAATATGATAGTATTAAATTGTGTATGAAGTGTCTTCACCTGGTAACTACTTGTATATCAAATTAAATGGATGTGCTGATAGTTACAATAGGAATATATTTCAGTCTTTCAATGGATTTCACCAGGGAGGTACTCCCTCCACTAGAGCTGATCACAACTCTTTCTCAGTACATTTTCCACAGATAATCTTCCACATGACTAGCAGGCTTCCTTTTCTGATTATATATCCTCTTCTTCCTTCTTTCTTCTTTTTCCCTTCCCTTCTCTCTTAGATCAATTCTAAGTATCAGTTCCAAGGCAGAAGAGCAGTAAGGACTAGGCAGTTGGGATTAAGTGGCTTTCTCGGGGTAACACAACTAGGAAATGTCTGAGGTCCCGGATCTCCTGTCTTCAGACCTGGCCCTCTGTCCCCTGAGCCACCTAGCTGCCCCTGGTTGTCTGTGATCTCAACGATGTCTTTTATGTCATTTTTCATCCACAGACCATCCGGAATATACTATAGTGTGCCTGTGGCTGCCATGGATCTTTCCCTTTGGGTCACCTCTGGTTTTGATCCTTTGGAGACTGTGTTCTTTCATCATTTATATCCCTATGACATCACTAGGTGATTATTGGTGTTTAAAAAGATAGTTTTTTAAAAGATTATTATCACCAAAAGTGTTAAACAATTCCCCAAATCTTTTCTCTTCCTCCTATTCTTAGTTCACTGTCAATCTCTAGGGTCTGACTAAGATAACTGAGTTAGTCTAAGACAGATGAACTCAACGAACTGCTCATCCAACTTCATGCCATATTTTACCTTTTATACATTCTTCAATTCACTTTCTTTTTCCAGTGTGGATGGCTACAGCAGTCTCTTTGGAATTTCTACTAACTTCATTAAGGATGACCCAATTCCTTGGAGCGATTAGCACATATCTAAAAAGAGAAGAGCCTGGGAAACTCCCAGCCTCCAAATGGAATTCCTTTTCTATCTGGACTTTGTGACTCCTGGTGCCCTGCACTGATTAACACCTTAGGTAAACAAGGTGCTCACTGTTTACTCGATTACTTTGATTCAAAGGTGGCCATGAGGGACACTGTGAAAAATATATTTGGACATGTGGCTTAGAATCAAGAAATTATACCATAACATCTTCCCAACGGGCTGATGACTATACCATGTAAAATAAAACCAAAGCCCTTTACATGTTGTTCAATCATCAGTACCAGAGAACAGTAAGTCATTAGCATTCTCTATCTTAATACTGCTTCTCAGGGGGTCACTGAACAAAGTTATTTCTGTCATGGGATCTTGTATCATTGTAATATATGCATACAAGGTACTTTATTGAAGGAGAGCTAATTAAGGGCATTTTGCCCCACTAAATCAATTCCATTCTGGGATAATCAATAAAAAAACTGACATTATATATTTTCTATATTTCTAGGCAATTAAGTCATTTCAAAGAAGTGGTCTGCTATAGAAAAATAGTCTATAAAGGTCTGACTATTCTCTTCTCATGGTTTCATCAAGGCATTCCTAGATTGCTCTCATCAAGATTTCATAGAGATGAAAAAGGAAGCATATAGATAATCATAAGCATACTAGTAGGGGGCAACTGCGTAGTTCAGTGGATTGAGAGCCAGGCTTACAGATAGGAGGTCCCAGGTTCAAATCTGGTCTCAGACACTTCCTAGCTATGTGACTCAGCAAGTCACTTAACCCCCATTACCACTCTTCTGCCTTGAAACCATTACCAAGTAGTGATTCTAAGAAGGAAGGTAAGGGCTTAAAAAAAAATAAAGAAGCATAATAGTAAATGTCTGGCAAGTGGCTCTCTGGGGGAAAATGTGTGCACAACATACTTTTAGGTTACGTTATTAACTTTTTCTCCATCAGCAAAATAAAAAATTAAGCCCTGACATTTGAAATATATGATAATTTCTGAGATACAAGTGTTCACATTGGAATTTAACAATCATGGGGGCAGCTAGGTGGCTGAATGGTTTGAGACGAACTCAGACATTTTCTAGCTGTTTAACCCTGGGCAAGTCCATTCCCTAGCCCTTACTGCTCTTCTGTCTTGGAACCAAAAGACAGAGTTGTTGTTTTTTTAAAGAAATTTAATAATCAGCTCTCACAAACTGGAGTGAGATGGAGCCAGCATGCCTCTGTCAAGACTTACTGATACCTTATTGATCCTTTGCTTTAGTGTTGCATCAAAACTTGGAATGTAATTGCCTTCAAAGAATGAAAAGTGAATATCACTCAGAGGGCAATGGAGAGGTACATTGTGGATCTGTACAGGCTGCTATAAATGACCAATAAGATACTGCAAAAAAAACAGGTGAAAATGATGTAATCAAGTACCTGTATGATGGGAAAAAGAGAAGGCTGGCTGGGTCATATGACAAGATTAGGGAATGAAAGAGGAATGGCTAGTACTGCTGGAATCCTCAGGGAAATATCAGGAAAAAATCTGCAGAAGGTCCCCAGCACATTGGATAGACCCTCTGTGGCAAACTTTAGGTAGGGAACATGGATGAGGATTGCACACAGTGGGAAGGCATGGATTTGTTTCTGTCTTCATTGTTGGAAAGAACAATAAATGACAGATACATTTAAGTATTTTAATATTTTACGTACTCTTTGTCTCTCTCACTTTGTGTCTGTCTCTCTCCACCCCTGACCCCCACCCAATCCCTCACCTCACTGTCTTTGTCTCCCTGTCTCTCTAGCTCTTCCTGTCTGTTTCTTCACATACACATACATGCATACATACACATATACTTCTCTAGGTTCAAGTCCTGCTTCAGACATGTACATACTAGCTGCGTGGCCTTGGACAAATCACTTAACCCCTCAAGTTCAGTCATTACTATAATATAATAGTGGTCCCCCTCCACCAATAAAATCACAATTCTGGAATAAAATAAAATATATAGTTACTCACCTTTTCTCTTCATTTGGAACTTTCCCTTTTTGAGATACCTTGAAATTCAGTCTCTATTTGACTTTAAAATGATGTTTCTTCATGGTGGAAGTAGAAACACAGAAGAAAAACAACTGCTTGCTCACATGAATCAAAGGGGATCTGATTGGGGGTGTAGACTCTAAATGATCACCTGGTGCAAACATTAATAATATAGAAATAGGTCTTGATCAATGACACATGTAAAACCCAGTGCAATTGCTCAATGGCTATGGGAGGAGGTTAGGAGGAGGGGAGGGAAAGAACATGAATCATGTAACCATGGGGAAATATTCTAAATTAATTAATTAAATAAAACTTTTCAAATGAAAAAATAAATAAAAATTAATAAATAAAATGATGTCTCTTCCAGAATGGTTTTCATTATGTTATCAGATCCAGTTGCTTTCCCTGACTCCATCTTCTTAGTTGTCAGTGACCATTTCATATCCCTTTGTTGTTGTTGTTGAATCATTTTGGTCATATCCAACTTTTCATGACCCTGTTTGGGGTTTTCTTGGTAAACATGGTTTGCCATCTCCTTCTTCAACTCATTTTGCAGATTAGGAAACTGGGCAAACAGGTTTAAGTGACTTGCTTAGGGTCACACAGCTAGTAAATATTTGAGGCATAGAGTCAAGCCTGACACTCTATCCATTGCACCACCTTACTGCCCTGTTGCTCTTCTTTACTTGTAAGGACTTTCAGGATCATACTACTCATATACTCAGCTGGATATTGCCCTCTATAGTCTCATTTTAAGCTTCTTTTTTTGTAGTTTTATAAGGTAATACGTCTTTAGTCTTCCATCTTCCTTTCCCATAATGTTATAACTCACTTTCTTCTCACTTTGCTAATGAGCTTATATTCAATAATGTTCTTCTCATTCTCTCTCAGCATGGTGGGGAGATTGTGTTTTTTAACTGAAGCAGGTTGGTGGATTCCTTCAGTTCTCTCCCCCTTTGTAGTAATTGCATGGCATCTATTAAAACTCTCTTGAACAGCCTAATGATCAGAACTAATGTCTTTTCTTTTGTCCATTTCCAACTTTTCAGATTTTAACAACTTGTCGAACTGCTATAATAGCATATAGGGTCATTATTTTATTTGTATCATTCTCTTATCCTAATTTGTCATAGATTTTGACCTTTGCTCTAACCAACTACTGAACTAACTACCCACATACACAGCTGCACAGTTGATTATGAAAGGATTTCTACATCAAATAGCTAATAATTTCTTATCTATAAAGACATAATCAGTTTTACTTTTTATGATGTTGCTAGGTATTTGTCACCCATAGATAGCCCCTTCTGATCCTTCTGATATCCTTTTAAAATTTATGATAAACAGACAAGAGGTATTTGAGTCATCCATAAACCTTTGGCCTAACAATTTCCTCTACAGTGATTTTTACCAGTTTCCCTTTGGGTCTACCTTTGCATCTAAAATCACCAAGTATCAAGCTCTATGTTATGTTTTTTTTAGAAGATCTTGTAAAATTCTTCATAAGATTTTGCTTTTGTGAAAAAGCAGTCATTGTTATAATAACATATTATGGTTGAACTGTAATTTGTATCTATCCCATTTTATTTGATGATAGTATTAGGATTAAAATTATCTGGTGATGGTATATTAGTTTATAATTATTTATTAGATAATAAAAGTGGGTTGGAGAGAGTAAAGGTACATAATCACATGGCCAATTGTCTAGCTAATTTGAGTCCCATGCTCATGTCCAGTGTTTCTGCTCACTCCTGCAGCTTCCTAGACAAAAGAGTTGATCTTATAACCCCAATGATCTCATAACACTTTTTCTAGGTCTCCCTGGTGAGAGAGACTTGACCTCAGTCCAGTTGGAGACCAGTTTTCTGGATGGCAGGAGTCACGTAGGACAAGAGCAAAGGGTCTTCCAGGAAGCCAGGGAGCCATGAGCCCAATCAAAGGATGGGGCTGAGACTGAAATGGATTTTCAAAACTTTCCTCTAAATGGAAAGAGGGGAACAAACTTATATTAAATTCACATAATAGGATAATAGGATATAGAGCCAAAAGAAACTTAAAGACCATGTAGGCCAGCTGCTCCATTTTACAGATGATCACATCAATCCTCTGAGATGAATTGTTGTTCATCCTTCCTTTCAAAGAGGATCAATGATAATATAGGATAATGCATTGACTCAAGCCTGAATTGGATTTAAGTGAGGGATGGTTGCACAGTCATTAGCCTCACTCTCTCTGTCTTCCAGAGTCATCAAAGCCCAGTGGCAAAACAAAAGTCAGCTTCTTGGAGCCACACAAGAGAGTTGGGTGAAAAATAGACAACAAAGGTGGGTGAGCAGCCCTGAAAAGTGCTTGACAAGCCTTCACACTAGAGGTGCTAACCCTCTTTGAACACCCCATGTACCCTTATGAGTGGAGTAGAGAAAGTGTTATTCTAACACCCTTACCACTGAGCCAGAGAGAGATTAAGTGACTTGCACATACTCACACTGGTATTATTAGTAGAATAAGAACTATAGTCTGGATTTCCTGACTCTTAATCCAGTGGTTAGGAATTAGAATAGCTTTTAAGAAGACAAAATTTTGTGTAATCTCCATCATGCCTCTCTTTTTTATTTATTTGGGGTTTTTTTGTGGGAAAATTCTTAGCTCACACAGCCATTTTCTTCTTTAGTACATTTGCCCTAACAAAAATTAAAATTACAGCAGGTCAAGAGCAAATCTACCTAATTGATTGATTGGTATAACTTGCAAAATGGAACCAAAACCTTTGACAAGTCCAGTTTGACATCCAGTATTCTTGCCACAGAAAGAGATGCTCACTTGTTCAGAGCATTTCAGAGTTTCATGTTTTAGGTGTGGGTTGGTCTAATTGAGGTCCCTCCCAGTTCTGGGTATCTACCATTCAATCAGATTAAATTAGAAGCTCTGTCTTATATCTAGTATCCTATTCTTACCTAATCTTTCTGATGATTTGTTTAGGCCTTCTTCTAGATATATTAACTAAGAATCTCTATCATTTTAAGGACTATTCTTGATTCCATTTTGAAAGATAAATGTAATGATGTCAATTCTTTTCTCATGGAGAAAAGGAGAGCCTTATTGGTGTAAAGGGTGTGCCCAGTCCTTGTCCTGAACTATCCTTGTCCCAATGCTGATGAGGACTTTGTATTAGCCTTGATGACTTTCTCCAAGGAGTCTTGCAGGGAAAGAAAGGAAGGGCTGGGGATGAAGATGAAGAGAGGAAACGCTGACTTGGTTCTCTGAAGTAAATGGTCCCTTGGTATCCACAGTTCATTGTAGGAGACAAATCACAAAGCAGGGTTTCCTACTAAATTTTCTATGTTGGACCTTCTAGCTCTTGTCCTCAATGCTCCTGTGTCACTGGTCTCTATCTCTTAAAGACTACATCCAAGGATGTACCATAGGTGCATGAACTGGGTGTAAATCAGTCTTCCTCAAGATGGTGCCAATTAAGCATCCCAGAACAATATAAGGAGTTCACCCTTTAAACAGAGAACATCATGATGCCAAAACAAAACCCTCTGGAGTGACACCATGAATGCCATATTTTTACAGTCAGTTGGTATATTGCAAAGTCTGGAGCTTGGAGTCAGGAAGACAGGAGTTCCAATCCTGATAAAGATATTTACTGGCTGTGTGATTCAAGGCAGATCACTTAACCTCTCTCAGCCTCAGTTTTCCTCTTCTTTAAAATGAGGGTAATTATAGCACTTACTTCAAAAAGTTGTTATGAGTCCAAATGAGATTGAAGATGAAAAGGACTTTGCAAATCTTATAGTAAATTACAAATGCTATCTATAATAATAGTTGTTATATAGTACAATATATATGATATGATACACAATACGATATATATTATAATATCAGTGTATTGATAGATTGTCAGAATATTATATGCAAATATATAGAAATGTGTTATAATAATTGTGGAAGATTAATATTGAATTGTGAGATTCTTGTGAACATTTTTTTCCCTTATCCCCACTCTCAAGGAATGGCTGAAACAGTCTGATTCTAAGCTGAGGATACACCTGATTTCTCCCCCAGGACATGGAAAAGGGTTGGGATCTTTTGTCTTTATTAAGGATAAAAGGATTAAGAGCAGGGTTGGCCAGCCATGGTGAACCCTGACCCAGCTGAAAGATTGAGTGGACTAAGAATCCAAGTTGAACTCATTA
This sequence comes from Monodelphis domestica, assembly GCF_027887165.1. Classification (NCBI taxonomy): domain Eukaryota; kingdom Metazoa; phylum Chordata; class Mammalia; order Didelphimorphia; family Didelphidae; genus Monodelphis; species Monodelphis domestica. The sequence continues at coordinate 254,827,287 of NC_077231.1, read as the reverse complement.
AAGGTAGAATGGTCAGGCCACTGGGCAGAATGTGTCCCTGTCTTCTAGCACAGTCTTCACAAAGACCCAACCATTCCTTCTGCGATGAAGTAATGAGGGAGCAATTGAGGTTTCTAAGGCCACCCTCTCAGTGGCCATTTACCAATTGGAGATGTCTTGGGATGTTCAGGAGACAACTGAGTGGTGAGCTCACAAGTGGTATCTCTAGACCTGGACTAGAGGATTGATGGCCTTTTCTTTTTGGATGGTGGAGAGAGGCAACTGACCAGATTAAGACATCTTGCCCAGTCAGTTAATGAGTTAATTTAAAATTAAGAAATACTGCCTCTCAAGAATTTTAATTATGATTATTCATCTGTAAAAGCAATGAGGGATAATGACAGTACCTAGAAATACCCTCTATTATTAATTTTATACATGCATGTATAATATATATCATGCACATATAAGTATGTAGTGCTAATAACTATGATTTAGACCATTAAATATATCTTAACAGGGGTAAAATATTAGAACAGATTTAGTTATATGGGACAAAAGAGAAATAAGAATTGGATCTCAGGAGGCAACCTAATTGGTTATTTGATGATCATGTTAGATTTCAGTTTCCCCTTGATAATGAGATGATAATATGAAGCTATGTGTGTTTCTAATGAACAATCCCTCATCAGCACTTCTGCTATTACTAACTAGGATATTGCTATAATTAATAATGCCATGACATTTTCTGTAGCATTTACTCACATCCATGTTTTCTCAATCTGCACAGTCCTCACCAATGGAGTAGGTAAGATAGGCATCATTCTCACATTACACAGTTTCCCCCAAGACCTTCTTCAAAACTCTCCTCTGTCCCAGCTGTGTGACCCTGGGCAAGTCACTTGACCCCATTGCCTAGTCCTTACCACTCTTCTGCCTTGGAGCCAATACACAGTATTGACTCCAAGACGGAAGGTAAGGGTTTAAAAAAAAAAAAAACTCTCCTCTGGTCCTTTCTGAACATAAATAGATGAAATATTCAGGAACCACTTATGGCATTTTAGGAGGGTGACTTTGACTATCTAATCTCCCAATTCCCACATTCAGCTAACCCTCTGGAAAAGTATGATTCATTCTGGGACTTGAATAAAGTTCATTTATTTTCCTTTCACCTTAATCTCTTCACCAAAAGCTGGACATTCTGAGGTTTAACCCAGGGACCTTGAAGGAAGGACAAATTGGTGTTTATGAAGCATTTTCAGTTGCTGCAATGGGAAATCCCCAAACAATGGTATTTGGGACTCATGATTGTGACTCATCATCTATGAATACAAAGAATGCTTTTAGGTTGAAAATGCCCACATTGGAGACCCTGACCAAGAAGCTTGTGATATTAACATTTAAGCAAAAGACAGTTCAGATTATCAGGGGTGCAAATAAATTAGAAATGGCATAGGGGCACCTAGGTGGCTTAGTGGGTTGAGAGCCAGGACTGGAGAGAGGAGGTCCTGGGTTCCAATGTGGCCTCAGACACTTCCTTGCTGTGTGACCCTGGGCAAGTAACTGAATTGCATTACCTCACCCTTACCACACTTCTGCCTTGAAACCAATACTCCTAAAATGGAAGGTAAGGTTATTTATTGTTGGGTTGTTTTGTTTTTTTTTTAATTGGAAATGACTGAAGACAAAAGGGAAGCTCAACCCTAGGAAAAACTGTGAAGTGTGGAAGGCTATATACCTATACCTCATTCAAATCCATTTGTATATCTCCCCTGGACGTTAAGTATTTGCCTCTTATTCCAGTCACAAGATTTTTTTTAGAGCTAAAAGGATCTTCAAATTCATCTAGTCCACCTTCTTTATTGTATAGATGAGGTATCTGAAGTTCAGAGAGATTAATTGACTTCACTAAAATCACACAGCTAAATAAAAGAGCTACAAAAAAAAAAAAAGTACTTCTGACTCCTGATCACCTGTTCTTTCCTTCTGACTTTGAGAAAAGCAATCTGGTCAGTTGAGTCACCCCAAATTGTGTCTCTTCCCACGAATAATTAATTACTTAAAAGAAGACTCAGTAGGGAAATCAATATTTAATTAGGCCAAAAGAATAAGTCTATTTGTTCCTGCCTTGTATATACTTACTTCTATATGCACATGTTGTCTCTGATAGAATGTCAACTCTTTGAGTACAGGAATTGTTTCATTTTTGTTTTTATACTCACCTGGGCCTGGCACATAGTAGACACTTAAATGCTTATTGATTGATTGACTAAGAAGGGTATATTTTCCAGCACTGTATTATTTGCATGCAAAAGATAATTAGGTGAACTGGGGCTAGATTTGATTGGATGTTAACCTTTGGGGTGTTGTGGATGCCTTTGGAAGTCAGGTCAATCCTATGAACCCCTTCTCAGAATAATATCATAGTATACATAAGGATTATAAAGGAAACCAATTATATTCCTCTCCTGATTGCTCACCTGGCTGCATTGCTTTGGGTCTTTCCTTACTGCCTTCTCCACTAGACCCTAGGAAGCTCATTGCTGGAATAATCTCATTATTCTTTAAGGTCCCCTTAGACCCTTTTGATTCTGCCTCCTTACTGGAGACTGAGGCCATGAATTCCAAATCATTTAAGGAGAAAATTCAGCTCAGACATCTCCTCATTTTTAACCGGGCTGCACAACTTCGGGACTGACTTCTCTCATTGAGTACCTTTTCCTTCCCCTCCAAATTCCCCTCCTGCTCCCCACTTTTTAGCTTCTTTTCCTGTATCTTCCCTCATTGGATTGTAAACAACCCAAGGTTAGGGACTGCCATGCTTCTTTCCTATTGTATGTCCTGCACTTACCTCAGTATCTAGAACTCAAATTAAAAAAAAAATCCAGATTAGGATTCCTGCCCTCTTCCTAGCTATGTGACCCTGAACAAGTTACTTAATTCCAAGTACCTGGCCCTTACCACTATTCTGCCTGGGAACCCATACTTATCTTAATTCTAAGACAGAAGGTAAAAGTTAAAAAATAAAGTTCCTTTCCTAGAGGATATCTGAGATCCCTTCCAGCTCCATCATCTAATTATCCTAACTTGAAGAATTCATCAGAAATGAACAAAGATCAGTAAGGCCAAGAGTTAAATATTTTGCTCAGAAAAGAAGCACAAATCGCATATACAGAAACATGCCAAAATTGATACACACACACATGCACATATATATATATATATGTACAGAGAGAGAGAGAGAGAGAGAGAGAGAGAGAGAGAGAGAAAGAGAGAGAAAGAGAGAGAGAGAGAGAGAGAGAGAAAGAGAGAGAGAGAGAGAGAGAGAGAGAGAGAGAGAGAGAGAGAGAGAGAGAGAGAGAGAGAGAGAGAGAGAGAGATTCTGGTAGCTACATGGATATATTTGGAATTCTGATTATATATACATTGTCCCCTCCATATACAAAAGCAAAGCTTTCAGAATCTGTATTCACTTGGTGGTATTTGGTTAATAGTAGTGATGGATTAGTGATGTGAACCATTCACAGTCTCATTAATGTGCTCAAGACCACTAAAATGAATTTTTGAGATGCCTGGCTAGATCCGCAGCACAGAGTGAAGCCAACTGATCCATAAGCATAAGGATTTAAAATGAAGAAATGATTCTTTATGTAAATATTAGAGCAGGAAAATTTAAGTATTGTAACAAACAAGCATAAGTCAGCAATATAACACTATAACTTAAAATGCAAGAAGATTCTTGGGTAGGTCTGGTCTTAGGAAGAAGACTTAATTGTCCTCAGATATCTTCTCTGCCTAGCATGGTACCAGACACATTCTCCCGCAACCCACCCACCCACCCACCCAAAGCTTTATTTTCCATCTTAGTATCAATTCTTAAACAGAAGAGAAGCAGGGACTAGGCAATGGGAGTCAAGTGACTTGCCCAGGGTCACGCAACTAGTAAATATCTGAGTCTCCCTAACTCCAGGCTTGGCACTCTATCTTCTGTGCTACCTAGCTGCCCATCTGATATATTCTTTATCATTTTCAAGGGTACCCTACTGAAGTGGGAACCATTAGCTAATAATAATGATGAGGGTGACAGAATGGTATTTTTACAACATCTCCTCATATGCCAGGCACTGTGCTCAATGCTTTACAAATATTATCTCATTTAATCTTCATAATAATTCAGGAGGGTAAGTGTTCTAACTATCACCATTTTAAGGCTGGGGAAACAAAAGCAAACACGTTAAGTGAATTGCTCAGGGTCACACACAGTACATGTCTGAATCTAGATTTGAACTCAGATCTTCTTGACTCTAGACCCAGCACTCTATTCACTGTGCCACCTAGCTGCCTCTGTCAGTATCACCCAACATCTGAATGAGAGATTTTTTAGAATAGGACCCAGTAGAAAGGGATGCAAAATAAAGTCTAAGGGGGACTAATAAGCATAGGAGATGGTATTTTAGGTAGAGGAGAAGTTGCTAAAAGCATATAAGCAGCATGAGGCAAACCTCCCATTGTATTTAGCACTGAGTTAGAGCCTCAATAAACTGCATACAGTTCTGGACTCTATAGCTAAAGAATAGAAGTGATAGTTCAAGAAAGAATTACAGAAATTATGATTAAACAGCTAGAAAAAATATTTATAATCCTGAAAGATTAAAAGAATTGGCATAATATAGCTAGTAAGGTGACTTCATAATGCTTTCCAAGTACATGAAATACTATGACAGGAAGGATGATGACCAGCTGTTCCTGTTCCCTATCTCCATAGAGGATAGAATATGGAGGAATGGGCTTAGATAGTAGCACAAGGGAATTTAGGTTGTGTGAAGTTTAAAAATTCCAAAGAGGATTATTAAACTCTGGAATGGGTGACTGGGGGGTGGAGAGGCTGGTAATGGCATATCCTTTTCTGGAGATCTTTAAAAATAGAATAGATCCTCATCTGTAAGAGATGGCTAGAGTATAATAATGCCTAAAGGCAGATAGTACATTAGATAACTTCTCAAGGTTCTTTCTAACCCTCTGATTCAGAATCTGTCAGGATGTCATCTAAAACAAAAATTATGAATGATCTATTTTTTCTTTCTTGGATAGTTGGAATATACAACTGAATTTGTGCAGCTTTCAGAATGTTCATTAATGTCTATAAACAGTAAGCCAGTAAGAATAGCATGTCACATTTATCTAGTATTTTAAATGTTTTAATTTGTTTTATATGGGGACTGGTAAGTGGCTCAGTGGATTGAGAGCCAGATCTAGAGACAGGAAGTTCTGGGTTCAAATGTGACCACAGACCCTTCCTAGTTGTGTGATCCTGGGCAAGTCAACACCCATTACCTAACCCTTACCATTCTAGTGCCAATACACAATATTTATCTAAATTTGAAGATCAGGGGTTTTAAAAAACTGCTTTATAAGCATTATATCCCTTGATCTTCATGACAATACTGTATAATTTATACAAGGACTACACTAATCTAAAGGAAAATAATTTTGAAAATCTATAGAACTCTGATCAAGATAGCAACCTATCATGACTTTAAAGAACAGATGGTGAAAAAGGTCTGCCTGTTGGCAGATGCAGCATGAGATACAGCATATTTATACATATGATCAATCTGTTAAATGCTTTGCTTAACCATCCTTACTTGTCACAAGATAGAAGGGAGTGTTCATGGGTAGTGATAGAAATGAAATAATAGAGTTTAATTAAAAACATTTTTAAATACAAAGAAGAAAACCAAAAAGCTTGTGAGAGACAGAAAGAGGTCAGTCTGGTTACCCTTGAGTTGAATGTAATATACCCCTTTTTTTTTAAAAAGCGTACATAACAGAAGTCCATGGTTTTAGATAAGTCTTTTTCTTTTGGTCTTTGTTTATTGAAGTGCTCATGTTTGTTACGGTCATACTTTTTTTAAAAAGGGAATCTATTTTTTAAAAACTCAAAAAAATTTTATTTTATTTTTTAAACCTGTTTTACAGATGAGGAAACTGAGGTTTAAAGGCATTAAGTGACTTGTCCAGAGCCACATAGCTACTAAATGTCTGAGGTTAAATTTGAGCCTAACTCTCCCTAACTTCAAGTTCATTGCCTTAGCCACTCCTCTACATTAATAAAGATGCTTTCATGCAGAGAAGATGGACACTGCCCTACTGAGTTCCAAATGGAATGCATTGGGCTCACTGCCCATATGTGACCCCCTGGGCCACTACAAAGTCCTTTTTGCCTTGGTTTCCTGCTGTCTATATCTTGACCCCATGAATCAGTCAACTTTTCTCCTTGATGGTTTGTTGTTGTTATTTAAAATTCACCCATTTTCTGTTTTGAAGTTTCCCACTTCACAGTCATGTTACCATCTCCGAATGGTAGTCTTACAGCTGGAAACCCTATGGAAGCTGATGAGTCAGGATGAGAAAAGGCAAATAAATTTTTATAGCTCGGATCTCTCTTAGTCATATGTTTTCAGACAAACATTCTCCATGACTCATTCCCATGAGCTCTCTCTGTCTTTTTGGATCGATCCAAGTCAAATCAACAAGTATTTATTAAACTCTTACTGGGTACAGGTGCTAATGTACTAAGTATTATAAATACAAATATAAACAGAAAGAAAACAGTCCCTGTCTTCAAGAAGATTGCATTCTAGGGGAAGATAGGGGACTCAGTGGATAGAAAGCCAGAATGGAGAAAGGAGATGTTTACTTCAAAGCTATAGGAAGAACAAATGTACAAATATTCTCTTCGACACCTTGGGGGGGGGGTGTATAATCTCCCCTCTACCACCTCAGTCTGGGGACAAAGAATTAGGCTTATAATTTAGCTTAGCCCCTACATGGCAATAATCCTCCCAAATTTATATTCCAAGGGGGCATCACTCACTGTTGAATAAGTCTTCATTCCCCCTTTCAGTAGAACAAGTTGAAAAGATTATTTCTGGGGACAGCTACTTGGTTCAGTAGATTGAGATCCAAGACCAAAGACAGGAGGTTATGGGTTCAAATCTGGACTCAAATACTTCTTAGCTGTGCAACTCTTGGCAAGCCTCTTAACCCCCATTACATAACCCTTTAAACTCTTCTGTCTCCATGGGAGAAGCTGCATCAGTTGAGCAAGCTGTTAAGCTCCTCACATATGCCTTATTCCCTTTTGGTTGTTTAGTCATTTTCAGTTGTCTAACTCTTCACAACCCCATTTGGAGTTTCTTTTGGCCAAGATACTAGAATAGTTTGCTATTTTCTTATCCAGCTCATTTTACAAATGAGGGAAATGAGACAAAGAGTATTAAGCAACTTGCCCTGGGTCACATAGCTACTAAGTGTCTGAGGGCAGATTTGAACTCAGGAAGTAGAGTCTTCTTGACTCTGGGTCCAGGACTACATTCACTGAACCACCTCATTGTCCACCCATATGCGCTATTCCATCACTATTCTGATAACCATGTTTCATTATAACTGGTTTCCTTTGTAAGGAAGGTACTCTAGGGAAATTCACCTCATTCTTTTCCATGAGACTGTTAGACTTCATGATCTCCAGAAAACCATCACTGGGAAAGATGCAATAAACTCTGAAATGCTCGCCTCTTCAGATCATCTTCCTTCCTGACTGCAAGACATCACCATGCCCCAATATTGTTACCCTTATGCCCCTTCCACCACTTCCCCACCTTTCTCAGCTTCTTTCTAGTATCCTCTTCTCCCATTAGATTGGAAGCTCCTCGAGGAGGAAGACTCTCTTATGCCTTCCTTTGTATCTGCAGCACTTTGCACAGTGCCTGGCACACAGTAGATATTTAACAAATGTTTATTGATTCTGTTACAATCCCATGTGGTTTGTGTTTATGCTTTTAAATACAGTATTCTGAGATTGGACTCTATAGGCTTCATCAGATTGCCAAAAGGGTCCACAACACACACTCACCCAAAGATGAACAATGGCCTTGGGTCCACTGATACAACTTTCTTCTGTTTCAATTTTCTAATCTGAAAGATGAGAAACTCATGGAAGCTAAACAAAATTACTCTTTTAAAGCAACAGAATGAGACTGGAAATTGTCCATGGCTGTTTATTTTTAATTAATAAATTTTTTTGTTAACAAAAATCTATTTTATTCCTTCTCATCTTACCCATTCCTTTGGAAAGAAAATAAAAACAAAGGCTTTGTAACTTATATCATGACTCAATGATCTCCTAATTATCCTCTATATGCCTTTGACAGTAGACTCTGGGGGCCACCAGCCCTCTTCCACCCATTTTTATTTTTCTCCCTCTCCTAGTTCTCCTGATGAAACACAATGACCATTTGTATAACAGTCTATATCAACAGAATGCAATCCAGCAGTTTTCACAAACTCATCACTTAATTTTTTTTATGAGCTTTGAGGGGCAGCTAGGTAACTCAGTAAATAGAGATCCAGGCCTAAAGACAGGAGGTCCTGAGTTCAAATAGGGCCTCAGATACTTCCTAGCTGTGTTACCCTGGACAAGTCACTTAACCCCATTTGCTTAATCTTTACCACTCTTCTGCCTTAGAACCAACATGAGGATATCTATTATAAGATGGAAGATAAGGTTTTTTTTAATTAATAATTATTAAATTATTATTTGAATTTAGGTGAGTTGAACTCACCTAAATTGATGGACCTTAGGTCTTCCATAGCTACCTTCTAGGAGATCTTCAAGCATTTTACTCCGAATACTTTTGGTCATAACTCTTTATCAAGGAGATCCAAAGCTTCCTGGTTCTAATTTAGTATATTAGTTTCAGTAGCTTTGTAGTTATGTTTACTATGTAAGATTTATCCTAATGGTTTTTTCCCCATTATGATTCATCCATATTTCCTACCATCCTGTTGCCTCATACCATATAAATAATATTAATATATTTCAATATTTCAAAGATATGTAATTTTATCTGACATGTCTGCCCTTCCTAGACCTGACTATTCCAACTCTTTCGTATCTTAATAGACTTTTGGACTATGGATTTAGAACAGAAGGGCCATCTATTCCAGTCCCTTCCTTTTAGAGATGAGAAATCTGAGACCTATGTAGGTTAAATAATTTGTGGGAGGTGACAAGTAGTGAGTGGCAGTGTCAGAATTTGAACACAAGCCCTTCAATTCAAAATCCAGTGCTTTTTATACTATATAATAAGTTGCTAAGTTAAAAAAGAAAATCACCTGATGACAATCCCAAATCACTCCCAAATTAGTTCAGCTCACTCTTGGATAGGCAATGTAGATTGTGTACTTAGACCATATTCTAAATCTTTCTAGCTTGGTAGGATCCATCAGTCTGCTATCTTCTGACATATTCTTCAGTAATCCAAATTCATGTCCCCACCATGCTTTAATTGGAAAATATTAGTATATATAACTCAGTTGAGTAAACTCATTTCTATTTTTATTCAGTACCTATTCTATCAAAGACCCAGTAGAATGTAGACTTCTTTGGGACAAGAACTGTTTTTAATTTTGTCTTTTTATCCTCAGAGCCTAATATAGTGACTTGCACATAACAGAACTTGAAAAATACTTGTTGGATTGGATTGGATTAGACTGCACTAGACACTGGGGATTCAAAGGTAGATATGACCTAGACCTTAGTCTGAATGGAATGTTGTAGCCATCATACAATTTTTAATTTAGGGATTTCTCCAAAGAGTTTAATATCATTAATTCTCTTGCCATCTATTCTAGGAAGTAGAAAGTGCCCAACATGGTAGCCAACTTTTGATTACAGAATTCATCTAGAGGGAAGTTTTGAAAAAGGAGAGGAAGAAGATTTGGTTGTTTTTTTTCTTTTCTTCTATCAAAAATCAGTCTTACATGGCTTAACTCCAACAAACATCATATATATAGGGAGATGAAACAGACCTCAGATATCTTCTTTTCCACCTCTCTCATTCTATAGTTGAGGAAACCCAGGATAAATATTTCCATCATGAAATCAAACTTATCTTACTGGATATTAATTGTATACCCAACAATCACATTTTTACTAAGTCTAACCTTTATCATAGCCTACAAGTCTCTTTCTTTTTGTATTTGAATTTCTTCTTTTTTTATACTCTGAACCTAATATCAAAAAATTTGGTGTTTTCATATTCATAGTAGAATAGAAAAACAAAGAGGATTCTACACTAAATTGTGAATCTTGCTTGCATACAGTTTACTTTTCTGTTTAGGAATATAAAAATTCCTTTTCTGGTTTACCCTCTCTTCTTTCCTTTAATGTTAATTATTAAGGACAAATTAATGAAGAAATCCCCTAAGAAATAAGAGCTTGAAACCAACTCTTCTCATTGATAGTGGTTATAAAGCCAAGATTTATACTCATCTTCATTGTGTTACTTCTATGTGCATCATTGTTATTATTATTGATAGTTATGGAATTTTTTGGAAGTAAAATTAATTTAATGCCAAAGATGGAATCTTTTAAATTTCAATGTCCCAGATAACTATCTCCATTTCACCTGAACTGCAGAGAACTGGTCCATCAATCTAAGAATTCTTGACAGTCACTCTATATTCTAAAAGGCACATTGCTTCTCATCCTACCTACTCAAATACTCCACTATCAGGCAAGGGTCCAATTCTCATTTCCCATCCATCTTTCTGCCCACTGAGTTCAAAGGGTGAGGCAAAGAGAGGAGAAAATCACTGGCCTGGAGAGTGAAGCATCTCAAATGTCAGTGTGAGGCCTATGTTTAGGGTACTGGGTTGCTATTGTCTTACTTAGGTATCAACAACTGCTTGAAGGATTTCCAGAATTTCTATTAGAAAAATTTTCCCCTTATGTAGCAGCAACATGATAAAGTGGAAAGAACTCTGACCTTGGTAGCGGGTCAGGGGCCCTGAGTCTAAAATCTATCAGTCATCTAAGGCAAAAGACCTCAAGTAAGTCCCTTCACTTTTATGTGTCTCAACTTCCTCACTGATAAAACAAAGGGACTGGTAAAATAAAATAAAAATCCTTGACTAAATAAGTTCTGAGGTTCTTAACTTTTTTTTTTGTCATGGACCCCTTTGACAATTTGGTGAAGCCATTGGACCCCTTCTCAGAAATATATTTTTTAATTCATTAAATAAACATTGTAGGATTCCAAAGAGAATCTGTACTGAAATAAAGTTGTGGGAAAAAATTTGTAAACAATTTCATGGATCTAAATTAAAAGACCTTAGATTAATTTATCTTGAAGGTCCTTTCCAGCTACAGCATTTGCAATTCTAAGGAATAGAATGATCAGAGACTGATTTTCAATTCTTTCATTTTTATTCCTAATTATTGTTCTATATAGAGGCAGATAGAGAGTTAATCTGAACCAGGAAAATATGGGTTCACACCCTGCCTCTAACAGACTATATGGCTCTGAGCAAGTCACTTAAACTCTCAGTTCTCTAAGTGACTCCCTAAGACTTGCAGAATTGCAGGAGTCCCAGAAAAGGTGCCAACCTACATTAGTAAAGGAAGCTTCTCATTTGAAAGTTCCCAATACTAATGAAATCAAAGGTCCAATTCCTATTCTTATTATTCTGCAACTATCTATCTATTGTATCTATGGATAATTTGTGATCCTAAACAGATTCTCTCTGTCTCTCTCCTTCTCCCCCCTCTCTTCCCTTTTCTCTGTCTTTCTCTGTCTTTCTCTCTCTCACACACACAAATAAATACATACATAAATCATATACAAGGTATATTACAAATATGTATATAATATACACACATGTGTGCATGTTAAGATATAGGGTGCAGTAGAGTGAGTACAGACAAGTCGCTTAACCCTGTTTGCCTCAGTTCCTCATCTGTAAAATAAGCAGGAAAAGGAGATGGTAAACCACTGCAGTATCTTTGTCAAGAAAACGTTAGATGGGGGCATGAAGAGTTGGATGCATACATATATGTTGGTTATATTTTAAAAATACACGCAGAAAACAAGTTTTCCATTTGTCTTAAGTTCTTTGGTGATATCTGCCAGGGACTGAACTGTCTGGAATGTGCATAAAGAAGCCTCCAGGGAGGGGTCTGTTTTGGATGTGGCTTCTAAGCCTGGTTCACTTTCCTGTTAAATTTAGCCAGCTTGATGGAATAATCCACCACCTCCACAGTCCAGATGACTAGTAAAGCTGGTTAACTTCTTGAAGCAGTTAAGTGGTTTCTTTAGGGATGCTCCTCATGTTACAAAAAAACATATCTCTGATTTCCTATCATCAAAGCTTCCAGACTTCAGTGTGCCAAATATTGGAAGAGGGATCTTTTTTTAGCCTAAATCAATTTTTTATAGATGAGAGAATTCTATTTGATATGGCAGATCAGTGCGCATCCAAATGAATACAAAGGGATTTCAAATAAGGCATGCATTTGCTTCACAAACAGGGAAAGATTGCAAAGGAAATGTTGATATGTTTTCAAAATTGGAAACTCTCAGGATATCTGAAAGGGATGGAAGACTTCAAATAACCTAAAATCCAAGAAAATACAAGGCTAAATGCCTCTGTAAGTTAATATTTAGCCAGTAGGACATACAAAGTTCTTCTGGGTTTTATAGACCCCTATCTTTTTTTCAGTGGTACCCACAATAATTGAAAACGTTACTGCTTGGCATTTGCTAACACATGCTTTTATGTGACACATACTAGGGCCCTTCCTCACATTCCTTACTGTGCGGTTTTCTTTGTCTATCCTTTATTAAAAATCCCTTTGGGGCTATGGGGTTACAAATGGCAGAAGCTGGCAAACTCACTTCCCCCCACCCTACAGCTGTGACTTGGTATCCGAAAATAGTCTCAAAAACTCCTATCACAATGAATATGTTGGAGATTCAATAAATGTTGGTTGTTGTTCATTATGATGACACGAATAGAGGTCTGTTTCCAGCAATTATAGCAAATTCTTTGTCTCTAGAATAAGAGAGATGGCCTGGTAAAGCAGAAAGAGCTCCATGCAAAGAGCCAGGGACATGGGTTTTATACCTAACTCTGCCACGATCTAGGTAACTTTAAGCAAGCCATTAAACCATTCAGGGTCAAAACTCTTTAGGGAGAGTCGTTATTGATGGTCCTTAAGGTTTCATCCAGCTCTAAAGTCCTATGGTTTGTATCAAATAGGATCATAGGATCAGAGATTTCGGACAAAAGCCAGACCCATTTGTGTAGATTGAGCTGCCAAATGGATCTGGGCAGATTTCCTAGTAAGGGCAGGCAGGTGATAGAGTGACTAGAGTACCAGGCTTGACGTCAGGAAGATCTGAGGTCAAATCTGGCCTCAAAGGCTTATTAGCTATGTGACCCTGGGTAAGTCACTTAACACTTTGCCTCAGTGTCCTCACTTGTAAAATGAACTGGAGAATAAAATGGTGATCCACTCCAGAGTCTTTGCCAAGAAAACCCCAAATGAGGTCACAAAGAATTGGACACCAAAAGAAAAACAAAAGATTTCCTAGGCAATACTTTGCCAAAAGAATTCAAATTTTAGAAAGAAAATTCTGATCTGATGAAAATTTACCTAAAACATCTGGCATCCTCTCTAGCCAGAAACTTTGCCTGCTACTTGAGATACTCCAGATGCATAGAAGGGATGTTATTCAATAATCCAAAAATTTGAAAAAAAATATGGATAGTTGTGGTGGTTTATATTGCTAACAAATAACTGTTATTTCTAAAATGTCGACACATCTTCAATGGGGTTGACTTCATCATTTGAAAGGATTGTTCTCTTGTTGGTAGTACTCTTAGAGCTTTCATCCTTGACCAGAATCCTGTGAAGACAATTGATCCCACTCCTATCAAACTGTACCTCTTTATATTTTGGTCCCTAGATTCTCAGTAGAGCTCAGCCTTGACCTTGATATCTAGCCTACTGCTCTGTCCATCAAACCCGATTGCTATTTTCTCATTTTTTTTTTAATTTCTAAGTTCCTCTGGGACCAAAGTTCTTAACCTTTAGATTGATACACCCCCAAGAATTCTATGGATGGATGTCAGAGAGTCCATGAACTTTAATAAGGAAAATATTTTATTTCATTTTAACTAACCTTTAACTGAAATGTATTATTTTCTTCAATTATGAATATAGGTAACCAATATTATTGTTAGAAGGCTTCATCAGACAGCCAAAGGAATCCATGATTCAGAAAAGGTTAAGAACCCCTGCTCTAGGGTGTGGAGAGTCATTCCCACTCTCACTCTCCTTGTATTCTATACAATGAAGAGAAGAAAAGAATCAAAGCAATTCATCACATGAGGTTCCAGGATTCCAGAAAAGTTTGGGCTACACATAGTCATCCTGGGTATGTATTTGAATTAGCTGACCTCAAGGAAAGTAGCTCAGGAAAAGTGAACCTGACAAGGCAAAAGAATCCAGACCTTGATTTGCATCACCATATGATGTGATATTTAGTATAGTGTCATTCAATGAACAGCAAAAATTTAATTCTGTTGAGTCTTTAAGCCTCAGAAACCCAAGAAGTAATAGAGGTCAAAGCTTTATTTTGGTAAGGGGCAGTTAATCCTCCTTTTCTCTTGGCTCCTTTAAATTCTCATTTTCCTGCGCGCTTGCTGTCAAGATTTTGAATGAGAATGAGAACTGGAAACTGTAGCAGCAGCTACTGCCAATTCTAGTCCCTTTCAGTCCGGTAATCTCTTCTCTTCTACACTTTTTTATTCTACTAGGGCACTCATTTTCATTTCCTTTCATTATTTTTAGGAATTTACTATACCCAAATCAATCAACCAACTCACCAACCAATAAATGAACACCACCTTTTAAGTGCTGTGTATGTTCCAAGAACTGTGAATTGGGGGATGGGGGGTGTGGAGGGAAGTGACACAAAAATAAAATAATCCCTGCCCTCAAAGAGCTTGACATTCTTGTTCTCTAATCATGTAAAATATACTTCTCTATTGGTCATTCTTGTAAGAGTACACTTATACATAGCTAAAACCATAAATAAACCGATGTGATAGTTAGAACGCTCTGATCTTTTTTTAATTGAAATTTTGTATTTAATTAATTAATTTAGAATATTTTTCCCATGGTTACATGATTTATGTTCTTTCCCTTCCCTCCCACCCTTCCCCTCCCCCATATCCAATGTGTAATTCCACTGGGTTTTACATGTGTCATTGATCAAGACCTATTTCCATATTATTGATAATTGCATTAGAAAAGCAATTATCAATAATCAATAAAAAGACCCTAAACTTTAGGGTCTATATCCCCAATCATAGCCCCATCTAACCATGTGATCAAGCAGTTGTTTTTCTTCTGTGTTTCTGCTCCCACAGTTCTTTCTCTGGATGTGGATAGCGTTCTTTCTCATAAGTCCCTCAGAATTGTCCTGGATCATTGCATTGCTGCTAGTAGAGAAGTCCATCACATTCGATTGTACCACAGTGTATCCATCTCTGTGTATAATAGAACCCTCTGATCTTCATCCATCTGACTCCAACAATTCATTCTCTGGAGGTGGATAGCATTCCCCATCATAAGTCTTTTAAGATTGTCCCAAATCATTGCATTGCTGAGAGTAGCTAAGTTTTCAGGTGTTTCTGTGTACACTATTTCCCTGGTTTTTCTGATTTATAGTACTTACATTCTAATGGAAGACACAACAGGCACGTGAAAAGATTTCTGCAAGATAAATATAGATTCAGTCCTAGAGAAGATGGTCTTTGGGATGAACCAGGAAAACTAAAAGGTATAGATAAGGAGGGAGAGACTTCCCAGCCTGGGAAGCCTGGGAATTTTGCTAATGCAAAAACAAAGAGACAGGAAATGGAGCTCCAGGAGAGAGGAATAATAGTAGGTGAGTATGGCTAGATTGCAGAGTATGTGGCAAGGTATATGGGAGATTAGACATAGAAGAAGGAGACTAAAGCATGAAGAACTTTAAATGTCAAACAATGTTTGTATTTGATTCAGGAGATAATAAGAAGCTATTGATGTTTATAGAGTCATGTGGTGACAGGGTCTGACCTATAATTTAGGGGAATTACTTTGGAATTAGTGTGAAGGATGGTTTAGAGAAGGGAGAGACTTGTGAGGGAACACTAATTAGGGAGACCATTGCAGTAGTCTAGTTGAGAGGTGATAAGGATCTAAACTAGGACTGAAATTTTTAAGTAAGGGAAAGATAAGAGAAATGAGAGATGTGGAAAGAGAAACGTGTTATTGCAACTGATTGGATATGTTGGGTAAGTCAGTCAACAAGAATTTATTAAGTACCTACTGTGTGCCAGCTAAGTGGTGGGGACACAAAAGAATGTACATGTATACACACACACATACACCCCCCCCCCAATCTCTACTCTCAAGGAGTTTACAGCTTATGGGGGTGAAAAAATGTGCAAGCAAGATATAATCAGGATAAATTGGAGTAGCCTCAAAGGGAAGGCACTCCGATTAAGGAGGACAACTGTGAGAGATAGGTGCTATTATTATTGTCATTTTAAGGAAACTGAGACAAATGGAGATTAAATGACTTGCCCAGCCTAGATTCAAACTCAGGTCTTTCTGTCTCCAGGCTTAGTGCTCTACCAACTATGCCACTGACCTTCCTCAATTATGAGAAGAATGATATAATCAATTATGATTGTTATGATGCCATTACTCTGTGGCAGAGGTGTGTTCGATAGGAGAGAAGAGACTCAGAATAGGAATAGTCACATAGGAGAAAGGAGAAAATATAATGCCAAAGGGCTTTAGGAGCTTTGGAGGAAAAGGAGTGAGCAAAGGTGCTAATGTTTTAGAAGGTATGGAGAGAAGCTGCTGAGGCAGTGATAGTAGGAAAGATGGCCAGTGGAATATCAAGTGAGTGGAAGGAGGTCACCTGCGTAGGCAGGGTAAACTCAGGTACATCTGGACCTTAAGAGATTAATAAATAAACTTTACTCTTTCCCCATAGATATTTCTGGAAAAGATAATAGCCAACTGGACCAATCCCTAGCTTGTTATAGGAATATAGGAGGGCTACTCTCTTTTTCTCATGTGACCTTGGTCAGGTCATTTAGCCTATGTTAGTCTTAGTTTCTTCGATTGTACCCTGAGGATATTAACAATATCTGCCTTGCAGGATTGGTGTAGGGTATTTGAGATAATATTTGAGAAGCACAGTGCCTGGCACATAATAGGGAAAAGAGAATTGTTTCTCAGAAATACCTTGGATCTATCCTGATAGCTTCAAAGCCACATGATACCAAGGCAGTTCATGATATGAACTCGCTTAAGGATAGTGAAAGCTTTCTTCACTACACTGACCTCAAATATTGTCACTTACATTGATTTTGGCCTTCTTCCTGGCCTCTAAGATCCCTTCTGATCCTAAATCAGCAATCCTATCATCCTTTCAGACTTTGAGCCAGAATATCCAACTCTTGTTCTCCAAAAAAGGTTGAATGCCCATCCTTAGCCTGGTTCATGTTATTGGGAATGATTGTGTTCTCACTACTCCAGGTCCAGTTTGTTGTTTCCACTGTGAAGGATAATTCTCCCATTATCCTCTACAAGGCTAGCCTCTTAGAGTGGATTATCCTCCCTTGAGGTGGATAGGCATCCAATAGAAATAAACAAAAGAGAGAGTCTTGGCAGATGTCCCCAACCCACAAGATGAAACTTCATCTCCATCTGGATTTTGATTCAAGTCCTATCCATAAGAGGCATCGTCTGGCACCCACTGTCTGTCCTTAACTGGTGGTCTCAGACTGCCCAATTCTACAGTGTCCTTGTCCTCATTTGTACAGAGTTTGCAACTTCCTTATGAGTAGCAGTCAGTTTCAATGTAGAGTCTTGCCATTCTCTGGCTATTTGTAACCTAGCATATAACCAGTTTCTTTAAAACACGTAGAATGAGTTTATTCTCCAGTTCAGTCCTGTACTTTTCCCCCGACACCATGATTTCTTAGGAAGGGTCTCTTCCCTGGCCAAGATTCTCAAAAGCAAACCATTGCTTCTTTGCTTCTGTGTTCTTTAGGCTTCCTTCTATATCCCTCAGCTGAATTATGTACTGGTGATGAGCACAATTCAACAGGAAGCTGTGGCTCTCTCCTAAACATCAACAGATATGGAGTGAATTCTGTGGCCCAATTCCTGATGGTCTTCTATGCTTACGTTCAAGAGGCCCCA